>NC_057408.1:30352971-30655821 GCF_019320065.1 Cervus canadensis | reverse complement strand
ACAAATTGCCATCTTGGATGCAAGGTGAAATTAGGAGTTCACTATTGATCATCTCAACCAAACTTCCTTAGATGTGAGTCTCTGAGCTTCCTTGGTAAAAAGAGGGGTGGAACCAGAGGTTCACTGTGTGGTCACAGAAGCATCTGCATGCCTTTCACTGCACAGAGAAACAAGGAATTAGCACACACTCATCTACAACCTCTCTTCCGTTTTCAACTAACAAAATCTGAGGGAAGAATTTATCTCTCAATCTCTGAAAGATTCAGAAAAAAAAAGGGAAATATTAAGGTTTGTGTCACTGACACAGTTAGCCCTCCTTCTCCATGACTTAGCATTTTCATTTTGGTCACATGAGTTAGAATCACAGGACAGAAATGATTAAAAACAAAATGTTCTTTTGAGTCACAGATTCTTAATTTTTTTTACATTCAGGATTTCTAATTCACTCATGTGTTGTAAGGTATTCTTTTAGTGCTTCTGAATATACTTACCTGAAATGGACTAGAATGAGACTAAGAAAAGCAGAGTAAGCTTACAACAGCTGCTGCCTTCTAGTTCAACTATGTGGTTTGATTTGGGTGGGAAAAGGATTATGGAAAAGCCCCTTCCTGTCCCACCCACAATATATTTGAATGAACAAGGATGTCAAATAGTTCCCATCTCCCTTTTCTCTTCTGATTAATTATTGGCAGCTATCTAAAACTCTGGACAGAGAACGAATCTGGTATGGTAATGGAGTTAATAAGGAAAAGAAAGTCTGCTTTCTATTGGTGATACATGTTGTAAAAGTGAGAATACGGCTGATTAGTGTCCAGGATAGTGATCAGACACGGTTCGGGTTAGATTTGGCATTTCTTCTCAGGATGCCAGCACAAACCTTGAAGACTAGGCTTTGTATGTCTTATATGATGTGAATTGGCTCATTTGTTTAGCAGTGGGCAGAGGAGAGCTTTGAGGGAGTGAGATTCAGGACTGGTAGCTTAAAACAGAGGGTGGTGAGGTGAAATTTAACCTGAAGAGAGAGAAATAGATCTTTAGGTTCCACAACAACAAGAAATAGCAAGAAGGTACACAAAAGCATCACTAAATGATAAATGACTGGAGAAAAGATGAGAGGAGGGTGAGGCAGGTGTTCATTGGAGTAGAATATAAAATCATTATACATTATACTTTCAGGATTTCAATTCCCATTTACTATCAACTTTCTTTTTCTTTTTTTTTTTTTTTTTTGCTGGCATTCTTATATTACAGTATCCAGTGGTTCTCTTCTTCTTGTATATGCAAATCTGCTCTTGAAGAAATCTCTCACATTGGTCATCCTGCTGAGATATTTTGCTACTGTCATTGTCAAAATATACCTGTTTCACTTCTAGACATTTGGAAATGTCAAGGGAAGATAAAAACACCTTTGTCAAAGGCCTATGATATTTTCCTGCTTGACTCTGTAGTGTAGACTTTTAGAACAAGAAATGGCCAACAAAGTAGCTAAATAGACACCGTCAGCTTCTGTTTGCTTGTTGTGATGGAACAAATATTGAACTTGAAGTCAGAGGTGTGTATTCAAATCCTATGGTTCTGTTGCATGCCATCTGGGTGACCTTGGCCAAGTCACTTAACCTCTCTGAGTCCAGTTTCCTATTTTGTAAAATGACGATAATAATTCCTGCCTCGCCAACTTCACAATATTGCTGTGAAGATCAAATGAGATACCGTATGTGAAAATTCTTTGAAACACTACAAAACACTGCACAGATGCAAGCTATTGTTACAAAGCTGAATCCTGGCGGGTTCTGTGGTGTTTGAGCCATACATGCACATGCTGAGTCTAGTCGGTCTATCATTATTTCTAAATATGGCTGGTCTCTTGGCTTCTGAAGTTTCCACATGAAATATCACCTGGTATTTGCTTGAAGCCTCTGCTCCATGTCCTCAAATAATGGGCCATTAAGTGTTACATTCCAAACCAGCAGAACCAGCATTTCTGACCTTGTACCTGTGACCTGCAGAAGTACTATTGTATCTCAGAGATAAATGTACCCAAACTGCAAGGTGCTTAAAAGATATATTTAGTGCGAAGGCATTTCATTTGTCACTGAGCAATTTTACAGTGTCTGATATAAGCTGTAGATTTTATGATCTATAATCAAAGGCTTTTGCAGACACCTCTCCTTAATTTGGATTTGTGACAGTATTAAAAAATGAAACTTTCATCTTTGGATCTATTTCACTTATTTCGATGAAACAACCATGTATGCTTTTAAGTGTAAGTCACTGAAAATTTCAGACTGTCCTTAGTAACCCAGGAACTCTTGACACGAACTTGTTCTATTGACTTAAGGGAAAATATTCTGTTTTCTATTCCTTTTGATCACCCTGGAACTTTTTTTGTACCAGGCTGTTTTCACCCTATTAGACCCAATGTGCTCAGGAACTAATGGGCAAAGATAGAGGTGGGTATTTCTCTTGCAATTGTATACAGAGATTCTAGAACTGAAGGATACCTGGCATGATGGAGATAGAACTCAGAATGCCAGAACTAGTCAAGAACTTGCAAAGCACTTTTTCAGAGTCCCATTTTATTTTGTAAAAACTGAGTCTCAAGTAGACGTAAAGGTATACCGAAAAACACTTTTCCACAATTGGCAAAATAAGCGCTAAAATCAATATCTAGTGATGTATCCTTCTATAGTACAAGAAACAGCCTTTCTATTATAATAATCTCCACAGATAATTTGAGCAATGGAATTTTGCTATATAGCACATATCACCTTTTCTTGCCCTACTGGAAATGTCATGAAATAATGAAAATGCATTCCTTCCTTCCACGAAGCTATTTGAAGAAGTTAAATCTATATAAGGGCTCTGCCATTTATTTATCACCCATTATGTGAATAGATTTCATGCATACACAAACTAACTAAAACCGATTGACCTCAATCACAAGAGCCACTCTTCTTTTCTCTCACATTTTATTCCTTTTGTTGAGCTGAAATGTAAAATTTTGTGATGTAATTAATGTTGTCTCCACCATGCCCGCCCTAGCTTTCTAGGACTCTGCCACAGATTTACTCAGAGAGGGCTAGAAATGTTCTTTCCACTTGGGGTCATTAAAAAAAAAAAAAAACACTCCTCTTCATCACCATTTCATCTCCAGTAGCTCTGACCTTACGTTCTTGGTTATGACTCTGTGCTCTTGTCATTAGCTTCCCACAACTAGAGAAATCAAAAGTCAGCCATCAACAATCATCACCATCCACCCTCATACACAGCAGGAGTGCACGATGCAAATGTGAAAACACTGGGAGAGGAGGATTATTGGGGACATTATGGAGTTTGGCTGCTATAACTAAAAGGTAAAGGGTTACACACACATGCACTGAGGGGGACCAATAGATACAAGAAATATTTGGGGATATTCTTTGCAGAGACGAAAAATACTATGTCTGGTTTTCAAACAAGTGGAGATGTTTGGTATTACAAGACTGCACCGCATTATGATCCCATATCCATCTAAAAGTTCCTTTAGTTGAATGGCGCCCATGGGTTGTGTCTGAATACACCTTGCATAGGGAAAGTGGCAGGAGGAGGAAGAGAGCAATGGTAGGCACACCAACTTCAGGCCTACACCAAGGTGAGCGTTCAGGGCAGCCCCTGCCAGACCGCCGGTGCTTCCCAGGCCAAGTCCATCCAGCACCATCTTGCCTGTGCTGCGCCCTCACTCGCGCTTGTGAGATGTGCCGGTTCTGCCCCAGCAGAAGCCAGCCGGAGCCACACCCACGTCAAGAAACTGAGACGCCATTTTCTCAGAGTTTTTTTCAGTCCCTCTGCATCTGAAGCATCTCCCTGTAGCCTGGATCTTAATAATTAATCTGTTAATACTGACTGGACAAATCTCGTAAGAGAAGAGTCAGGCTCTGTGATGCTGATGCCTGAGAAACTAAGCACTATTTTCAGACACAATTTTAATAGCAACAACTTCTGAGTTACCTGGGCACACCGGAGTTTTTCACATGGCTTAGGCTTAGAATTGGGTCTTGAATGAGGCTGTGACCAAGATCATAGCGTGTAGAGGCCAACAGCAAGAGAGGGAATGGCTCTCCTCCAAGGGGATCAAGGAAAAGAAAACTAAAATGGGATTTGGCACAGTGTCCCCCACACCTGAGCAACTAATAAGCACTTTAATAGAAAACTGCGTATAATGGAAGATAGGATGTAAGGCAAAGGAGAAGCTCTTCAGGCTGACCAGATTCTCATAAAGCTATTTGGGAAGGTGAATTTATTAGAAGATAATTTCTTCCTGAGGATCTTTGTGTCCAAGATAAATTGTTAAAACATCAGAATAAAATAATTAAGAATTGTAGAGCTGCATGTCAGAAAGCATCATTCGGTGGGCTTAGTGTGAGTGGAAGCTCTGCAGAGGACCAGCCTTCAGGGTTAGATTGGTTCGGACCTGGCTCATTTCTACCTTACTACTCGCTTTCATAGTGCCAGCCTCCTGCTATGACTAGACTCCCCAGCCAGGACAAATTTACTGCTCCAGGTTCAGGCTTCACCTCTTCATACTTACCACCATTCTCAAAGAAGTGGAAAGGACTTTTCCTTTTTCCCCTCAGTATTCCTAGTACGATTCCTGAAATTAATTCTGATTAGGTTGCTTAAAGCAGATGCTTAATGAATGTGGCCAGGAGAATAGAATGTGCTGATTGGTTTATGCTAACCAGGTCTCTGAACAGGGGCCAAGTTGGAGGCAACAGTTCTTTAAAGAACAGGATTGCAAGAGTAGGAGGAGTAGGCATCCCAAATTGAAATCTGCTCTGTTTTCAAGAGAGGTGATTGGTGAGACTTAGGGGAAGGAATAGATTCTGGGGAGCTAGCCAATGATACCTAACTTTATACATATTTTTGTTAATGTAAACAGTAACAAAAAAAAAATTTATTTTGGAGCAAAATTTGATACCTATATCAAGATTTAGAATGTTTATGCATTTTGACACAATTCTATTTCTAGCAATCTACCCTACAGAAGTACATGTGCAGACACTGACAATCAAGACTATATGTTTCTTTATTATTTGAAATATTAATGGTAATAAAAAACAGGATGCAACCTAAAATCATTCATCCAGCATACATCATTGATTAACTGCAGTCTGCTAGGTACTTTTAAAGGCTGTGAAGGCAGCAGTTAACAACAGAATTACAATCACTGCTTTCATGGAGTTTATATTCTAATAACCTCAGACTCAAAGATTTGTGAGTACTGACTTAAAAAGACAGCTATTTATTGTGATAAGTGATAATACACAAGTTGAAAAATATAGTATAATTTTGGTGTTTAAATAAACAATTATATATGTCTGAAATATTTAAAAATATACATCATGCTGCTAATTAATGGCTATTTTGCAATGATGAGGAAGGAGTGACCTTTCCCTTGTCCTTTATGCACTCTTCATTGATTGGCATTTTTTAATAGGTATGCACATATTTCATAATTTTAAAGTCTCTGAAGGAAAAGCAAATATTCAATAAATCATATTTATACTCATATGTCAGTGTTGGAAGAAAAGAAAGTAGAGGAAGGGAGAGGAAGAGGGTAAGAGATTGGATGTACAAATGGGCAATGATCAGATTGTGTTTTAAAATAGAATTTTGATCTGCAATCTGCGTAAGAAAGCAACCCCTTTATCCACAACAAACAAGCTAGGTAGCTGGGCTGCTCTAAGTCTAATTTGCAGGAAACCAGACTGTGATATCTACTGACAGTTCAGGAAACTAAACATTAACTTCTGGGATAATTGACCCCAAATGACCATGACTTGACTATTAACTTACAGCTTTCTTAATTTTTGTCCCTGCTTCCAACTTAGAACCAACTAGACAAATTAAATGGACACTGTTAGCTAATCACATAGATGTTCCACTTCTAGGTTGCCTAAACACAGCTTGCCCAAGCCAGCTGGAGCCTGCTGGCTTGGTGTACCCGAGGTCACCCACTTTCTCCACCAGGCAGTTCCCCCACTCCTCTGTCTCCTTCGAGTCTCTGCCCAAATTTGGGTGAAATGGCTGACTCCCATGCTACAGCAGCCCAAATAGACTTTTCTTTGCTTATTTGTTGGTTTTCATTTATTTTCACAAAAATAAGAGTAAGACTAGAAGAGGATAAAAAGAGGAAGAGAAGGAGAAAGAAGTCACAACATTCAATTTCACATAATTTATAAACTTACTGAGAAGACAAATCTACCAGGCCTTTCAACAGTGGGAGAAATATCAGAGAACAGACTCAAAGACTGAACAATTATGTGGCACAGAGGGCAAATTCCTTGAAATTCAGGAGAAAGCTCTATAGATTGTAACAACCATGGAGTAAGTCAGACTTTTTTCTAAAAACAGAAATAGTAATTTCCCCTAGGGTTGATGGGGCACTCCAACTCTGAGTGTCTTATTGGAGAGAGATTCCATAGTCAAGAACTGATATTCAACTCATTATCTACCAAAAAATACTATGTTTGACTCCTAGTAATGGTCTTCCTGTCTCCCCTTCTCCTGAATTTATTGAAAACATTTATTCATTGAGGGAAAGGGCTGAAAAAATAAAGCCCTAGACTCAAGGGCCTGACTAAAGATTCAAAGTATTTGTGTTACTGTTTGTGTAAGCCTGAACCATGGGGTAGATAGGACTGAATTCATATATTCCAATATATCATAACAATTCATTTTACTATCAACATTTAGAAGTGACGCACTGTGGGGAAAATGGGTCCTTTGAGTTAAAAACAGCTTGTGGCTTCCTGGTCAAGAGCTCTCATTGCACAGCTCAGGGCAAGGAGGTTCCTCACAAGAATATTTACCTCGCTGAGCCAAAATGGTTGCTTGTTGGTCCACTTCTTGATTCTATAATATTCAAGAGAGGAAAAGTCTCCTTGATCCTGCCCCCATTATATCCAGTGTTGAGATCCCAAACTGACCATACTATGTCTTTTCAAACAAGTGATACCTTGAGTTAAATCCTCACTTCCTTTCACTGGCTACACCCTTAGGAAAGATATTTCATTGTTTTAAAACTGGTTTCATAATCTATAAGATAAATTTAAGAGCACTCATCTCAGAACTGTTGAGAGAATTTAATGAAAAAATATAAGTTGAATAGAATATTAAATATCACATCCTTTTCTCCTCTCTTTAAGGAAGGAGTGGCTTACTCTCATCTATTTCCATCTAAAAAGAGAAAGCGAAGTGAGGTGAAAGCCACTCAGTCTTGTCCTACTTTTTGCAAACCAATGGACTGTAGTCCATGGAATTCTTTAGGCCAGAATACTGGAGTGGGTAACCTTTCCATTCTCCAGGGGGCCTTCCCTACCCAGGAATCAAACCTGGGTCTCCTGCATTACAGGCAGGTTCTCTACCAACTGAGCTATCAGGGAAGCCCCCATCAGACATGTGAGAGAAGGCTTGTGTGTGTAGCAGAGCTGTATTAAAGCATAAAAGAGACAGAGAAAGCTTCTGACATAGATATCAGAAGAGGGATGGAGAGTGCCCCCCAAAAAGAAAAGGAAATAGATTTAAATCACCAAATTGCACATGAGACATTCTTGCCATCAGGTCAACAAACCAATAATTTGCTAGTGAGGAAAGTTACAGAAATTTCTATAAACAAAAGAAAATGTAAGAAAAGATCTGGCATTTTAGGGTAAAGTTCTGTTTTCAACTTGGAAAAAGCCTTCTGAAATAGCAAGAATGGAGGAAGTTAGACTCAGATTACATTAAGCCAATGACCATTTCTCATGCTAAAACTAATAGATGGTAAATCCTGGAGAAATATTTACCACCTGCCTTCATCTGACCTCCAAAGCTTGAGGAGCATGTCCACAGAAATCTGCTTTTTCTTCTGTGAGCAGAGGGTTGACAACTAAGAGATCCGAAATTGCCCACTTGCTGCGACACTTTGTTTTGATGTCATTTTGAGCAAGGATGAGGGAAGAGAAATAGAAAGCTAACATCTACATAATTTATTTCAGTCTTTCCTCATAATTTTACATAGGAAGCATCCTCATGTTTTGGAGGAGGGTCCTAAGGCTTAGTGAGGTGAGATACCTGCAGAGCAGACTAGGTAAGGAATGTTTGACCCCAGGTCTGTCTGACATATCCACTCTCTTCACCTGACTTTTATCTTCAGCTGAATAATGTGCTTCTTGGACCATATTTCCTGACTCTCCATTCCTAATCTTTGAGTAAAGTTCTATAATTGAATATATGTTGTAATCATATTTTCCCTATAAAAAGGAAAGTATTATTTTTCACTTGGAAAACAACATTTCAGGACTCGAGGATCTAGTATTAATACCTATAACATTTTTGTTACCTAAACTCAGTAATAACTAGGAGACAATGTTAAAGGGAATTTTAAAAATGAGGATATGTCTGAGATTCATTTATTTATCCATTCACTTATTAGCACATGTTTATTATTGAACACTTATTATGTGCCAAACAATATTCTAGGTAGTGAGGTAGGGAGCTTTGCTACAAGTGCAAGCTGTGGACTAAGAGCGTTGGCACCTCCTGGGCACATTAGAAATGCGGAAATGACAACCCACCCAAATCAGACTGTGCATATGTGACAAGATCTCAAGTTGACTTGGGCCTCCCAGGAGGCACGAATGGTGAAGATCCCTCCTGCCAATGCAGCCGACCTAAGAGACACAGGTTCGATCCGTGGGTTGGGAAGATCCCCTGGGAGGAGGGCATGGCAACCCGCTCCACTATTCTTGCCTGGAGGAGCCCATGGAGAGAGGCACCTGGCGAGCTGCAATCCATAAGGGCGTAAAGAGTCAAGAGTCGGACACGACTGAAGTGACTTAGCTCTCACTCAGCACTAGTTGATTCATATGCACATTAAAGTTGGATAAGCTACGTATGAAAAAGCAAGAAAATTACTGGTCTTTAAGAAAAAAAAAAAAAAAGAACAAAATACCATAGCATTTTATTTATATTATATAGAAAAAAATATTTATTTGCATACTCATTAATGGGCAAATATCATATTTTATTCGGACTAATTTTCAATACTGGATTTATCCATTTGGGGGAAAATTGACCTGTCAATTCTCTTACCATGAACATGCAAGACTCCTTCACTCATTTCAATTTATCTTTCAAAACATTTAATTACTCCTTGCATACAAAATATTTAAACATTGGGGGAAAATGATCCTACATGATAAATATGGCATCTTAAAAACCATGACTAACTTAACCAGAAAGACTTGGAAAGCACTGTGAAGCTGTCAAAAGTGCCAGCTAGGACAATGAGGGAAGGTGTCTAACATTTCTTATTTGGAAAACACTTTTTTCTGTCTTACATCGGTATCTTCCACTTTCCAAAAGTTCATTTTATGCCAGCCTACTTGTATGAAAGACCTACATTAATACCGATTTTTGCTAATCAAAAGAAATCCAAAGATTTTTGCTTTCACAAAGAAAAAGGAAAAACAAAAATAGCATTCAGCATTTGTTTTGCAGTTTGTTATAGAGGCAGTGCCCACCCTAAGCAATGAGAGAGGCACGGCTGAAGCTCTTCCCCTGGAACTACACTCAGCATCCTCAGAGCTTTGAGCTGTGTCTGTGAGCATCTGTGCTTTGCCCTGATTTATTTTGTGCATTCGCTAGCCAGATATGTCCTAAGGTAACTGCTTTTGTGCTTTATGCCCTTTCGATTTAAAAAAGGTTTCATAGACATGCTCTGCTTTTAGATAGCTGGGGAAACCTATGTACAATGAGGTAAAGCACCTTTTCTGGCTCTTCATAATGAGGTTGGGATAGTTGCAGATTCTGGAATACAGCTGGTTAAATGAAATATTCATTTTATCTTTCAAAATACAGGCTGGAAATGTACCCAATGCCCACTGGGAAGTATCAAAGAAGATAAATTATTGGAAAAGGCAAATTTGCCTTCTTCTTTTCTCTGGTCTCTATGCTTTCCAAATCTAAGCTCCCTCCCCCACCCCCTTTGGGAGCATTTTAAGAAGATAAATACAGATTTATCATTTTTAGCCTAAATGAATGTTTTCAAAATAAGTTGTGGTTCTGTCTGCCAGCAGTAGGCACCCCTGTGTTCACTAGTAAAATTCTGCCAAGCCCTCAGCTCTCATGGCACCTTTACACTCTAATTGCCAAAAAGTCAAGGAAAAAAAAGCCTCACATCTACTATGTGGCACCCAAGGGATAGAAAAGCAAAGAATATGCACATGAACAGTAACATTTTTCAAGGGAGGAACATAATTTTCTGGAACAGTGATAGATGAACAGATTTTTCTATAGAAAAATTTTCTCTAAAATTTTGGCACTGACCCGGATGAAAACTTTCACATATGGCACCTCAAAATGGCCTGGTGGTGACACCCAAATATCCACCCTAAGATCAGAGACTGGTCATGCAGGCTGTGTGTTACCCAACCCTGTTCACATAGACTCTGATATGAGGTGCGCCCCCCAGGTTATGCAGCATGGCCGTCTGGCACCTAAGGTCCCTTCTCAGAAATATGCTTGTCATTCATCAGACAATGACTAGCTTCTTAGACTGAACTTCCACCTTCAACCACCCTCCCATCCTCATCACAGATAGCTCTAAATTAGGTGAAATGATACAAAATTCATATAACTCCTTTCTACTCATTTTTTTTTTTAATTTTAATTTTTTTTTTTCTACTCGTTTCTTCTTTTGGTCAAAGCCACCTAATTTAACTTTTAATTGTTTACTAAACTGTCTCCCCTCTAGGACATTGAATAGAAAAAAGAAATCCTTAAGGACTTTGAATTTTCTTTTAATTCTGTAAAATTGTGGAATTATCAATGAATGAAAGAGATGCATTAAGTAAACAATGTCAGTGACCTGGGATTTCTGCAAATCTCAGACCAATGGAATATATATGCAAGCAAGACTGTCTTCTGTCTTGCCAGTTATAAATTTCATGTGGAATTTCCTATAGTGTTTGAAGGACTCTGCTCTTTGCTACAAAGTTGTTTATCAAAGATTTTTTTTTTCCTATCCTGATTAGGGGATACTTGGACTCAATATTTTAAATATACTCTTTTAATTTCATATGGATTATATTGTTTTAAATATCTCATTTATGTGGTTGTTGTTACTCCACTTTCAATAAGCGTGAGGATAAGCTACTCAATGATATTTGATGAACAAATAATCAAATGAAAGAATGATGATTAAATGAGATCATGAGACACTGTGCTACAGATTCATTGGGAGCCTGAGTTAACTGAAAGAAAATTTAAGACAAAGTCTTCCCATGTGGCTCAATGGAAAGGAATATGCATGCCAACGCTGGAGACACAAGAGACTCAGGTTCTATGCCTGGGTCAGGAAGATCCCCTGAAGTAGGAAAGGGCAAGCCACTCCATTATTTTTGCCTGGAAAATTCCATGGACAGAGGAGCCTGGTAGGCTACAGTCCAAGGTACAGAAAAGAGTCAGACACAGCTGAGTGACTGAGCAAACACTTCATCATTGAGGAGTTTAACATTTAGCTGAGATTTGAATACTGTGTCCAGTTAAATTAAGTCTAAGCCTATGCCAAGGTCCAGACAGTAGACATAATGACATCTATAAGAATTCAAGTGAAGATGCAGAAGTCATGGGGGGGCTGAAGGGTCCGGAATTTCCCCCCAAGAAGTGAAGTTTGAGCTACCCTTTGCTTAACGTATAAAAAGTCCCCTTGAGCCGTGGTAATTTACACACAACCATTTGTAAAGATGTGTGTGCCGAGTCGTATCTGACTCAGTCGTATCTGACTCTCTGCAACCCAATGGGCTGTTGCCCACCAGGCTCCTCTGTCCATGGAATTCTCCAGGCAAGAACACTGGAGTGGGTTGCCATTTCCTCCTCCAGGGGATCTTCCCAACCCAGGGACTGAACCACTGCCTCTTAAGTCTCCTGCATTGGCAGGCAGGCTCTTTACCACTAGCGCCAAATGGGCTACTATTTGTAAAGATAGGTGACCTTAATTCTTAATGACTAGGGAATGTTGATTAATAAAAGAGCCAAGGGGCCCAAGATTTTTATATGTCACCATATATTTACCAACAGAAGCGTAGTATTTACTTTACAATTCTGACTTACAGACACCACTTCTTTAAGGTGAAGCAATTCTCTGAAAAGTATAACTTGAGGGCAGCATAATTTGATTATACTTTGACCACTTCTCCTTGCTCTGACTTAGGACACAAGATAGAAAGTTTAGTGGAAATTGGTGCTGAACACAATAGCCCTCCCAGGCAACTTTCAGGTAGTACGTGTGGTATGCTAATGCAATTAGCAGAGAAGAATCTCAGTCCTGGTGTTAAAGCTTGAGGAAGATGGGAGCATTCCTGACCAGAATTCTTTTTATGGTGTAGTCAATAGGCACACATATAGCAGTCTCCTTAAAACTGGTCTAATCAATAAGCACATACACAGTGATCAGTTTAGCATTCTTAAATATAGCATTGATATAAAATAAATGCATCTCATTCTATGCCATGTATCCCCCTTCACCCATTTTAAACCTGCCTTTGTTCCAGATTTCCAAACAATGATCAGATTGGAAAAGGAAACAAATAAAAGTTTTTTATTTGAGTGTATTTATTCCTCTAAAATAGTAGCTTTGAAAGCTCTATGTCTTGCCCAGGCAATACATAGAGTATCTAAACACTGAGTTCTGGTAAAATAAAACTGTACAATGGTGTGTGCATGTGTCTTTTTTAAAGCCTTGTCTTTTTAACAATAGTGCTTCTGTAATGATTTAATGATAGGGGCTGATGGTTAGAGGCTGCCTTTCTCGCTCAACAGTATGAATAAAGTAACAGGGTATCTGTGATACACAGGCTTATAAATCTCAAGACAACAAGGGCCCTTGGATTTCCCATTGCTCGAAAAGCACCATTTATATTTCCCCTATATTTTATTTATTTGTCTGATTGCTTCATTTCACTTTTTTTCTATTTACTTTTGAGGATATTGACCCACCTCTTTCTTATGAGCATAAAGAATAAGAATAGAGATTAAAAAGTAATAATAATACAAACATTAGGCCCTTCAGTTCATCTTAGTCTTAGGGGAAAATGTAATAGCATTTGAAACCTGATTCTATTTTTCATGTCCAGGAGGGTGTTAGCAACTTACCCTTTTATTTCTCCATCCAATATGAATTCTTTCTTTTCTAAGGGGAGATTAACCAAGAACCAGGCAAAAGAGTTTAGCTCCATTTCAGAAATGGCCCCCGAGAGTGCTCTGGGAGAACTTTCCCCCAGGCTGCCCTGGTCCTCAGCTTGGTCCTTGGGAGGGAGGTATGAGCTAGTAAATACATCCAGAGTCCATCCCTGCAGCCCCAGGACTGAGAAGAATTCACCAAATATACCTGGCCTCATTGTCCTTCGCTGTTGCTATCCTTTGCACTTGTGGGACTTTAATTCTATGGTCGTGACTTGTTTGTCAGGATCTCTGAAAAGATAGACTTGCAGAGCTGCTTTCCTGATAGACTAACACCCCAGGAATAAGTTGTTTGTTGGTTTTTGTTTTTCAATCAGAAAGCCTGTAAGTCTCAGTTTCTTGTAAAATCAAGATAACGATACTCGCTTATGTGGTTGCTGAGGGGATCTCATGAGATTTGATTGTGTCATAGATATGTATAATTGTCCCCACATTTAGTAGACTCTCAAAGACTTTAGATTCTTTGCCTTTCTTAGGCTTCACTGCATTTCCACCATGATATTAGCCGTGGAAATCTGCATACATGTGGGAAATTCTTTGGAATTAATGGAAAATGTTAATATTTCTCACATGTGACTAATGATAGCTCTTCAACCAAAGCTAAACTCTGAAGTCCTTCCGGAGCTCTGTCCTTCGTGTACATTTTGACAGCCGCTTACATCAGAGCATCTGTCAAAAATCACAGCGGGACACATTTGGCAGCCACTTTCCTCCTCATTCATTTAATGTTATCAATTAAGGGGCAACCATAATCAAAGAAGCAATGGTATAAATGAAGATACTGAGCCAAATTAAATTTAACTTAAAAAAAAAAAGTAAAATAAAGTCTAGTTCCATCACTGCCCCATGCCTGTGAGATGTGATTCTTGCGTTATAGGATGCACTCTGATTTGTGGTTCCATGTATCTATCCTGGGTCCCTGAAATGTGATTTTAATACTAGAAGTACAGACAGCCTTTCAGTACCACGGGATCAACTGTAACTAGGTCACAAGGCATGGACCTCAAGGATGGTTTTGCAAATACAAATGTGCAAATGGATTTCTCTGTTCATGGTGAATTAGATCAATCTTGCCTGTAGTCTGCCATTTTGTTGGGTAAAGACTTTCCAGAATGGCCATGTTCTCTGGTCTCTAAAACAGCTATTCGTTTATTTTGTGAGTGTGTCTGCTCTTCCATAAGACGGAGCCCATAAGGGCAATGGCCTAAAAAGCATTGCCACCTGAAGTATCTGGGTACATTACCAGGCTAGTGAGAGGGAGAAGCAGTCACATTAGATTGATTTCACATCAGTTATATTTCGCAACATAGACAGTAGCAACAAAGTGAGAAGAAGGTTGTTCTGTTTGAAGCCTCAGAGCTGTCTGGAATACTGCCTAGCATAGGCGCCTGAGCTGTCCGGAGGCAGCCTCGTGCTATGCCTACTTTTCCTTTGGAGGTTGTGTTCTTCTCACTAACAGCACCTCTTAGCTCTAATTCAGATATTAAAACAGTACTGACTCTGCCCAGTCTAATCAAATTGCAGAAGGAACATGGCACCAAGAAGCCTGGGCATGAGGAAGTAATAAATATGTTTCGAGGTGACAGTTTTCAAGGAACCTGAGTCTGCACGGCAGAGTTGAAGGAAGACAGCTCCAGATGGCAAAAGCTGCCGAGTAGATGTCGTGGAAACCTGCACTGTCTGAAAGGAAAGAACAGATCACAGGCCAGGTCTGGATCAGAGGGAAAGCCCCAGAGACATATGATGAGATGCGCCTTTGGAAACAGCTGGGAGAGACTAAGAAATATGGAAGGAACTGAACTAGTTTAAGTATTCTTGTAGTTGGATAGGGTGGCTTTATTTCTGTCTCTGAAATCGGTTCTCTTTCAAGGCATTTCTTTCTACTCCACTTTGCTTTAGCCCCTACTTCCTGTTTCAGAGTGCACCAAAACGGCCTGAATAAAACCACTTTGGAAACTCCCTCCTCAGTCATCTTGGGAGCATAAAGATAGGCAATGTTGGTATAACTCAGCCTTTTATATATTTTTAACTACCCACATAATCGCACATTTTAATGTCACCGGTAAGAAAGCCAAGAATAAATTCACAAGCATGCTTGCATCCAAGCACAAGTAACACAAGCAGGCACACCCACACATACACACACACACATTCACATAATCACAGTGGTACTGTAAACAAACTTGCCAATTTGCAAATGGGACATCAGAGTCCATTAGAACAGAGGAGGCCCTATGGCTTAAATGGGTAAGGAATTGGCTTTTGTCCTGTGTCATATTTTAATTAAAGATAGCAATGCAATCTACAATACATCTAGAAATTATCAGAAACCTCTTTTACCAGAGACAAAAAGGGTCAATACCTTTCTGTCTCTATGGCATAAAGCATCTCAGGTTACCTTGTCCCTGTTTATTACAGTAACTCAGGGTTGAAAGTAAACATTCAATTGATGAGGGTGAAACCATATTTTGAGAGTAAATAAGGACATTTCTGAAATTAGTTGTTTGCTTCAATAGCTTTCGAGACAATCTGAAGGCCTTTGCTCTAGGGATAGAGACAAAGAAAGAGGTAAACGATTCAAGAGAAGAAAACAGTCAGAACTCTTAGACAAAGCTGAGAGATAAATGTCTAATGAAAACAGACAATAATAACTCTTCCCATCTCTGGGAGGAACTAGAACAATTCAACAAGCTCAGTGCCTGTTTCTTTCCATAAAGTAGGTTTTCAAATTTTTCTGCTTCTTCTCAGGATGATGAAAGCAAAACATCATGTTAGCACCCTGAAAGCTAAATTCTGTTTCTGAAACTATTGTGAGAAGTCACCAAATGCAGAAGTGGAAACCTCTTTTCAGCTTCCAAATTGAGCATTTGTTTAGGCCTTCCCACCAAAGAAATGAAACCATCCCAATAGCATTTTGGTGCACTATACAGAGAAGAGTTGAAATGGAGAAAATAGAATGACCCTCCCATCATTACCCATAGCTGATAAACGGTGGTATTAATGACCCAGATGAATTTGAATCCTTTCTGCCTCTAGTTATTTTGATAATACTGGCATCTACTGAAGTGCATGAAATTAACAATTAAAAGGGGTTAAGCAGACACTTAATACTTGTTCTATTTTGTACAATTTGGCAGTAATGCATCTGCTGTAATCAGAATTTTTATTTCTCCTTGGGAAAAAAAAAAAAGGCAATGTTTATGTTTTGGAAGCAAAGCCTCCCGGATCTGCGCCTCCTCGCCTGCATGTGTATGCATTGTTTGTTGCTGGCCTCGCCAGCTTGGCTGGCCTGCCTGGCTGTCTCCTTTTGCAACAGCTCCACCTTTGGGCCTCTAAAGGGAAAGGTCTTTTTTGCTAAAGGATATGAAAACTGGCAGTAACTAGAAATAGACACTCAACCTTTTGTTCAGTCAAACCAAAAAAAAAAAAAAAAAAGAAAGAAATGTTTTCCTCATCAGAAAGACACAAAGAAAAACGGGAATGATGGAGGGAGAACAGGAGAGTAACAAGGTATGTTAGAGAGAGGTATAGAGGAAGGAGGAAAAGAGAAAAAGGAGGGAAACTGGAAGGAAGAGGATAAACATTCTTTTTTGACCAGAAGAAGATGTCGCAGCTCATCCAGTTGTCCTTCTTTAGGGGCTTCCTGCCTGGACTGTAGACACCTGAAAAATTCTGATTCACCCTGGGCCCAGGATTGCTATTTCAAACTTCCTCACTCCTGCCATTTTCCTACTGTTAGTTTATAAACTATAGCACCAGACTAATAAACGTGAAGTTAAGGGACCATTTAGGTTTCTGTTAAGCCCATACTTTTTAAAAAGAGTGAAAGTGTTAGTTGCTCAGTTGTGTCCAACTCTTTGAGACCTGATGACTGGAGCCCACCAAGCCTGCCAGGCTCCTCTGTCCTTGGAATTTTTCAGGCAAGAATACTGGAGTGAGTTGCTACTTCCTTCTCCAGGGGATCTTCCTGACCCAGGGATCGAACCTGGGTTTTCTGCATTGCAGGCAGATTCTTTAACATCTCAGTCACCAGGAAAGGACCATTCTTTTTAAAGTGAGAATTAAATACAGTGTGTGGCAAGATTCTTACTATTTCTTTCTGAATGCTCAACAGTCTTGGATTCTTTCCAGACAAATACAACCTTACTCCCAGGAAGCAGGACCTTGGCTAACCAGAGATGGGAGAATGAACACAAGAAACTTCTTAAATTCCACTGTCAACTAGACCCCAATCCTAGATGTGCAAGTTTCAGAAATGTATCCTGGGAATAGACAATCCATAGCTCAGTTGGCAAAGCTGGAGATCTAAGCAAATCTTTGTCTAGGGGAATTGTTATGAAACTCTTAGTATTAATATGAAAAGATCAGAAAAAATGTATGCCCCAAATTCTGTGCCCAGCAAAGATGTAGATTTTTATAATCAAATTTATGAGCTTATGAGAAAAACATGTTGCAGTACATAGAATGTGAGTAGAATGGAAGAGACATTTTCATGTTTCAGATGAGCTCCAGGATCTAGGCAAGTCCATGCACTCTGCTTTGGAGCCTCTAATTCTGACCTTAGTAGCTTCAAATGTGGGTTGTCTCTCACAGTCCTGATTCCTTGCTATCTAGTCACTGAAAATCACTCTGCATAGTTCACCAAGACCCAAAATTCAAAGTGCTCCTTCAATAAATAACTTCTTGCTCAAAATCATTTAAAGTTCTCATCAATCATAGGTTAAAATTCATATTTCTCATCCCTACTATCAAGGTCTTTGAAGGCCTGCTCCTATGTCCCTCTCCCAATAACCCCATTTAGGCAGTGATTCCCAAGCTTTTGACACCAGGGATTGGTTTTGTAGAAGATCATTTTCCCATGTATGGGTGGTAGGGGGTGGTTCAGGTAGCAATGTGGGCAGTGGGGAGCGATGGGGTACAGCAGATGAAGCCTTGCTTACTGGCCAGCTGCTCGCCTCCTGCTATGTGGCCCTATAGACCATGGACCAGTAGCAGTCCTCAGGTCCGGGGTTGGGAACCCCTGAATTTAGACCTTTTCAGACTTTGGCAGACATTCACTGCCTCACCCCCAAGACCACTCTGAGCTTTCTTTCCATGACATGCTCCCTCAAGATCCACCTGCAGTCCACCTGCCTTGTATAGAGATGGCACCCCAGACAAACCCATTCATTGAAGTATTTATTCTCTTATAAATCTGTAGTGCTGACTATGTCAGTTCTCACTGAGAGTGTATAATTTATAGGGGAGGACTGATTCCGATCTATCTCAATGTGTGTATGTGTGTGTCTCGTTTTTTCTACTCAGCTGGGTTACAAGCTTTCTGAGGGCACATCTCATGCCTATTTGAATCTCCTTGTGACAATTAAGAGAGCACTTTCTCGGTATGAGATGCTGAATTTTTAAAAATTATCAATTGGTTGCACTGGAAGGAAAATGAGTGTTCCAGTTTATTTTTGCACCCAAATGGTTCTATGTGGCGTCTTTCTTGATAGTGTAATGAGTCAATAATTGAATAAGTCTGATTTGCAGCAAAGCAGGTATGCGCACGCATCCCAAGTGCCAAGTCATTTCAGTTGTGTCCAACTCTTTGTGACCTTATGGACTGTAGCCCATCAGACTCCTTTGTCCATGGAATTCTCCAGGCAAGAATACTGGAGTGGATTGCCATGCCCATCTCCAAGGGATCTTCTGACCCAGGGATCAAACTACAGTCTCTTATTGTCTCCTGCATTGGCAGGCAAGTTCTTCACCACTAGCGCCACCTGGGAAGCCCCCAAAGCAGGCACTTTCACTTTTAAACCATTTTTGAATATTTAGTCATTCTGTATGGCAAAAATAAGTAGACTTTTTACATGATCTCTTATCTTACAGTTCTCAGCTATATTTATATGTTTTTAAAAAATTTATTTTAAATTTATGTAAATCTTATGTAAGTGGAAACCAGAAAATAAAAGTCTTATTTTGGTGAATAATTTTTCATATACCCACTCTATTTTATTGGAAGCAAACTTAGCTCCAAGAACTCTTGTAACTCACAACAATCATTCAGACCACAGAGATATCCAGTCTATCCCTATCATGCATATCTACATTTCATTTTTAAAATTCTGTTGAAGCATAATGGGTACTCAAAAATCATTATGTGCTCTCCAATTAGAAGTCATCCTACATTTCTTTTGTGTTCTGAGAAAATGTTCTTTCCTTTGATACCGAATGGTGAATTATTTCTTAAATAGGACCCTTATGTTTCCATTCGTCACACAGCTGGTCACAATGGACAGCAGAAGCCCTGGATGAAAATAGATGATGCTCTGAGGGATTTTCACAGCACAGATGTGAGAGAAGGCCCTGCATTGCTCCAAGGGGTCTTTTCATTACCTTTGAGGAAGGTGGGCTTTGAATGTCTACATGTGGAGGAAAATACATCTTTATCAATCAACTGGTATCTATCCTGCTCATTTGTACAAAATATTGTGGTGATTGCAGAAGCAATGTTGATCATGGCCTCTGCCCTCAAATTCTGAGCAAGGGTACAGAATTTAAAATTAACACCTGTTAAGCAACAGTGGTTTGTAAGAGGTAAATTGTATGCAAAAGGCCATCCACACTTAAGGACTTAGAGGATAACCTCTTCCAAATCTGGAATTAAAAGTGTCATGCTGGGCCCATGGAGGACTGCCAATATTCTGCTTGTTGAGATTAAATTAAAGTAAAATAACTTTTGTTCCTGCATACCGTATGCTTTTCTTTTTTAAAATGTGAATTCTAGAAAGGTACTGGATTCATGAATACACATCTCTTCACTCTCTGATCTTAATATTTCATTTGTAGCCATATTTATCTCCTCTTCCAGACTGAATCACTCACTCCTCACTCTGGGCTCCTCATGTACACTTTTATTTTGTACAAGTTATTCCTTTTATGTCTCTCTCTCTCTCTCTTTTAGTAGGTATTTAATAAGAACAAGAAATGAGTTATATATTTCTGTGTGTCCCCTTTACCTGGGGGATATGCCACAACCTGGCATATAAGAGTGATCAATAATAAATGCTTGTTAAAATGTTCCAGTAAATTTTAAGCTGCTTTGAGAAAGGTGGCTCAGACAGTAAAGAATCTGCCTGTAATGCAGGAGACCCAGATTCGGTGGGGAAGATCCCCTAGAGAAGGGAATGTCAGCCCATTCCAGTATTCTTGCTTGGAAAATTCAGTGGACAGAGGGACCTGGTGGGCTACAGTCTATGGGGTTGCAAAGAGTCACACTACTGAAAAACTAGCACACTTGAGAAAGGGAATTGTATCTTAGTCACATTTACATCCTTAAGTTGCTTAAAAGAATGCTTTGGAAATAGATGGACCTCAATTACTATTTGTTGCTTTTAAGGTAAGGAGGAAGCACATGAGATAACCTCTAAAAGAAGGCTAAGTTAGGGCATGGTATACCTAATTTCAGACTTCCCTGGTGTCCAGTGGTAAAGAACCTGCCTGCCAATGCAGGAGATGCAGGGTCGATCTCTGGGTTGGGAAGATCTCCTGGATAAGGAAATGATAGGCAACCCACTCCAGTATTCTTACCTGGTAAATCCCATGGACAGAGGAATCTGCTGGGCTATAGTCCATGAAGTCACAAAAGAGTCAGACATGACTTAGACACTAAACGACAATACCTAATTTCAATATTCAGGGCTCAGATACAGAGCCCAGTCACTTAATTGATATGAGAAATATACCAGACAGCATACATTTGCCTTTTACTTCATCAAAATAGTGTAACTCAAAAAAATTTCTTTTAAAGAAAGAAGCTATCATTTATTATTGTGGCATTTCATGCTTGCTCTCAAGTCCTATTTCTCAGCATCAAATTTAGTGTAGCACTGTTTCTCTGGGAACTTGTGCCCCTCTGCTAAGTGCTAACTGCCTGTCGATGGGGCAGTTTAAATGAATCTGAGGAATAAGTGTACCTGGCCTTTCACCTTATTGCCTTTAAAATGATCTTTGCTTTATTTTAAAGGTGACTGAGACAGCTTGGTATCATAAAGAGATGAGTAAGTATGCAAGGAAAAAGCATTTCCAGCCAGAGATGGGCTGGCCCCCTACTGTTTATATTATATATTCATCTTGTGGGTCTCTGGGATAGAAAAATAACTGTTTCTTGGTGCAGTTTTATTCCCCTTCCTCCAGCTATTTACCTCATGACTTCTCAGTACATGTAAATAAATATGTCATTATCCTTCTCATTTTCAGAGTAACAGCAGCAAGGTAATAATTGCACCAAACAATAGGACATAACCCTAAAATGCTGTAGGTCATTGGTCCCTGGAAATACAGAAAATCTCTCTTTTCCCATAATCTATGAGAACTGGGCTGAACAACCAAAGTTACAGACTTAGTATATTAGTTAGGATTCTCAGAAACAAAGCCAATAGGAAGCAGACAGAGACAGAGAATCAGTAAAAGGAATTGGCTTATGCAATTAGGAGGCTGAGAAATCCCAAGATCTGCAGTCAGCAAGCTGGAGACCCAAGATAGCCAATGATGTAATACCATTTTGAAAACCAGGAAGCTGAAGACCCAAGAAGAAAAGATTTTCCTATTCAAATCTGAAGGCAAGAAATAACTGACATCCCAGTGTATGAAGTCAGGAAAGAGGAGTTCCCTATTTTCCATCCTTTTTGTTCTATTTAGGTCTTTGGCTGGTTAGATGAGGCCCACCCACATTAGAGCAGGCAATCTGCTTTACTCACTCTGCGAAGCCAAATGATAATTTCATTGAAAAATGCCTTCACACACCACTCAAAATGATGTTTGACCCTGTGGTTTAGTCTAGTTGATGCATAAAATTAGATAAGACACATGGTATTGATGAAAATGGCTCTTGAAAATATATGTACACATACACACACATATAAATATAATTTCTTAGTTTTATCACTTGTTATATCATTGTCTTTACTTCTATTAATGCACTGAAAGTACAGTAAACATCTGTTTCATGTTTAACAATACTTGACACTCTACCAAGTGTTATACATATGTGACCTAAATTATTTCTCAAGACCATCTTGCAAGATAGGTATTTTCATGACTTCAGTTTTATAGATGTAGACACCAAGTCTGAGACAGGAAAAATAAATTTCCCCTGCAACAAAACTTGTAATTCATATGCCAAGACTAGAATCCAGATCTATTTAACACCAAACCTCTTCATTCTTTATTCTATTTTGCACAACATATTTGAAAATCATGACACTCTGAAAATCTACATTATATGCAGAATCTAAAGATTCATATATAATAGTCCTATGTTGAGAAATAAGCTTTCCCCCCTTCAAGTCTATTTGCAAGAAAATATCATTACAAATAGCACTATTTAACCCTTTTCACTTCTGGAGGAATAAATTAGAAGAGGGTATTTCTGAGGTATGAAGCTTGGAAGCAGTACACTGAATTAAACTCATGTAAATAGGACCACTGATTTTATCTAGAAGAAATAAATATTCCTAATATCAGAGTGTTCAGCTTTCACTTATCTAAACAACATCTGGGTCAGGTCTAATTTTGGCCTCGTTATGGAAAGCAAAATTAAACAGACATGCTATGATAAAATCTGATGTTAAATTTTGATATGACAAACTATACAATAGACTTGGCTGCCTTGCAGATTTTAGAGGGAAGAGTCATCTAAAAAGCGCACATGAAATGCACAAGTATTTGCTCTCTTTCAGACCTTAATATAGCTTTTCCATGGCTAAAAAAAAAAAAAAAAATCCAATAGCACATGATCTTTATGATCCTTTTGTGGTAGTGTTTCCAGGGACCATATTCTCCATCAAACTAATCATTGCAAGTTCACTTTTGAGACTACCATTATTTCTGTTTGGTTACTGTTGTTGAAAAAATACATACTACCTAAAAGTTGAGAGTTATATTTTATTTGTCAGAAATGTTTAGGACTTAGGCCCAAGAGGCAGCATCTCAAGTAACTCTGAAAGAACTACTCCAGGGAGGCAGGGGAGGAGCCAGGTTATATAGAAGGTTTGCAGCAAAGGGCAGGTAGTTAGAACACAAAGAGTTTTTATGTTTTTTTATTTTTTGCTTTTTCTTTTTTTTCCATTTATTTTTATTCATTGGAGGCTCATTACTTTACAATATTGTAGTGGTTTTTGCCATACATTGACATGAATCAGCCATGGATTTACATGTGTTCCCCATCCCGATCCCCCCTCCCTCCTCCCTCTCCATTCCATCCCTCTGGGTCTTCCCAGTGCACCAGCCCTGAGCACCCGTCTCATGCATCCAACCTGGGCTGGTGATCTGTTTCACCCTTGATAGTATACTTGTTTCAGTGCTGTTCTCTCTGTTTTTTGCTTTTAATTAAAGAAAATCAGATATCCCAAGTTAAGGAATAACAGGATCCTTTATGACCCACCTCCCAAAATAATGGAAATAAACAAATGGGACCTAATTAAAATTAAAAGTTTTTGCACAATGAAGGAAACTATAAGCAAGGTGAAAAGACAGCCTTCAGAACGGGAGAAAATAATAGCAAATGAAGCAACTGACAAAAAAATAATCTCAAAAATATACAAGCAACTCCTGTAGCTCAATTCCAGACAAATAAACGAACCAAACAAAAAATGGGCCAAAGAATGAAACAGACATTTCTCCAGAGAAGACATACAGATGGCTAACAAACACATGAAAAGATGCTCAATATCACTCATTATCAGAGAAATGAAAATCAAAACCACAATGAGGTACCATCTCACATTGGTCAGAATGGCTGCTATCCAAAAGTCTACCAACGATAAATGCTGGAGAGGGTGTGGAGAAAAAGGGAACCCTCTTACACTGTTGGTGGGAATGCAAACTAGTACAGCCACTATGGAGAACAGTGTGGAGATTCCTTAAAAAACTGGAAATAGAACTGCCATACAACCCAGCAATCCCACTGCTGGGCATACACACCAAGGAAACCAGAATTGAAAGAGACATGTGTACCCCAATGTTCATCACAGCACTGTTTATAATAGCCAGGATATGGAAGCAACCTAGATGTCCATCAGCAGACAAATGGATAAGGAAGCTGTGGTACATATACACAAAGGAATATTACTCAGCCATTAAAAAGAATGCATTTGGATCAGTTCTAATGAGGTGGATGAAACTGAAGCCCATTATTCAGAGTGAAGTAAGCCAAAAGGAAAAACATCAATACAGTATACTAAAGCATATATATGGAATTTAGAAAAATGGTAACAATAACCCTACATGTGAGACAGCAGAAGAGACACAGATGTATAGAACAGTCTTTTGGACTCTGTGGGAGAGGGCGAGGGTGGAATGATTTGAGAGAATAACATTGAAACATGTATATTATCATAAGTGAAACAGTTCACCAGTCCAGATTAGATGCATGAGACAGGGCACTCAGGGCTGGTGCACTGGGATGACCCAGAGGGATGGGATGGGGAGGGGGGTAGGAGGGGGATTCAAGATGGGGAACACATGTATACCCATGGCTGATTCATGTCAATGTATGACAAAATTACTACAGTATTGTAAAGTAATTAGCCTCCAATTAAAATAAATAAATAAATTAAAAAAAAGAAAGATGAAAGAGTCTAGGCTCACTGAAATCATTTCCTTACAATGCACCTCAGCTATCTGAGGCTGGTTTCCTGTGTTTTTCACTGAGCTTCCTCCTGGTTCACCGCAGGAGGTGATTTTAGCTTGACAGCTGCTAGATGGCAGGTATTCTTTCCTTCCTGAGTTGCCTCAAGTCTCACCAATTTTTCTCCATCTTGGCTGCAATTGCTGATGACTACGACGTGCTTTACATACTGTCCAGAGGAGCCTGGTATGCTATAATCCATGGGGCTGCAAAGAGCTGGACACAATTTAGCTACTGAAAAACAACACAAATGACATCTTTTGTTTACTGATGCAGCAGGAAATATTCTACTTCTTCTTATTGTATTTGCCATAATTGTCTATCTCTAGACCACATCACTACTCTTCATAAGACATTTTATAAAACCCAATGGAGATTCTGAATATAACTATAATGGAATAACAGGAAAATTTGGCCTTGGAGTTCAAAATGAAACAGGGAAAAGGCTAATAGAGTTTAGCCAAGAGAATGCACAGTCAAAGCAAACACCCTCTTCCAACAACACAAGACTCTACACATGGACATCACCAGATGATCAATACCAAAACCACATTGATTATATTCTTTGCAGCTTCTCCAAAGATGGAGAAGCTCTATACAGTGAGCAAAAACAAGACTGGGAGCTGACTATGGCTCATATCATGAACTCCTTATTGCAAACTCCACACTTAAATTGAGAAAGTAGGGAAAACCACTAGACCATTCAGGTATTACTTAAATCAAATCCCTTAGGTCTTACAAATAGCTGTGAAATGAAGAGAAGTGAAAAGCAAAGGAGAAAAGGAAAGATATTCCCATTTGAATGCAAGGTTCCAAAGAATAGCAAGGAGAGATAGGAAAGCCTTCCTCAGCGATTAATGCAAAGAAATAAAGGAAAACAACAGAATGTGAAAGACTAGAGATCTCTTCAAGAAAATTAGAGATATCAAGGGAACATTTCATGCAAAGATGGGTTCAATAAAGGACAGAAATGGTACGGACCTAACAGAAGCAGAATATATTAAGAAGAGGTGGCAAGAATATACAAAGGTCCTATACAAAAAAGATCTTCATGATCCAGATGATCTCAATGGTGTGATCACTCACCTAGAGCCAGACTTCCTGGAATGTGAAGTCAAGTGGGCCTTAGAAAGCATCACTACGAATAAAGCTAGTAGAGGTGATGGAATTCCAGTTGAGCTATTTCAAATCCTCAAAGATTATGCTGTGAAAGCGCTGAACCACCTGAATATGTCAGCAAATTTGGAAAACTCAGCAGTGGCCACAGGACTGGAAAAGGTCAGTTTTCATTCCAATCCCAAAGAAAGGTAATGCCAAAGAAGGCTAAAACTACCACACTATTGCACTCATCTCACACACTAGCAAACTAATGCTCCAGATTCTCCAGGCTAGGCTTAAACAGTACGTGAAATGTGAACTTCCAGATGTTCAAGCTGGTTTTAGAAAAGCCCAAGGAACCAGAGATCAAATTGCCAACATCTGTTGGATCATAGAAAAAGCAAGATAATTCCAGAAAAACATCTATTTCTGTTTTATTGACTATACCAAACCCTTGACTCTATGGATCAAAACAAATTGTGGAAGATTCTTAAAGAGATGGGAATATCAGACCACTTGACTTGCCTCCTGAGAAATCTATACACAGGTCAAGAAACAACAGTTGGAAATGGACATGGAACAACAGACTGGTTCCAAATAGGGAAAGGAGTACTTCAAGGCTGTATATTGTCACCCTGCTTATTTAGCTTATATGCAGAGTACATCATGAGAAATGCTGTGCTGGAGGAAGCACAAGCTGGAATCAAGATTGCTGAGAGAAATATCAATAACCTCAGATATGCAGGCAGCATCACCCTTATGGCAGAAAGTGAAGAAGAACTAAAGAGTTTCTTGATGAAAGTGAAAGAGGAGAGCAAAAGACTTGGCTTAAGACTCAATATTCAGAAAACTAAGATCATGGCATCTGGTTCCATCACTTCATGGCATACAGATGGGGAAACAATGGAAACAGTGAGTGACTTTATATTTTTGGGCTCCAAAATCACTGCAGATTGTGACTGCAGCCATGAAATTTAAAGAAGCTTGCTCCTTGGAAGAAAATCTATGATCAACCTAGACAGCATATTAAAATACAGAGACATTACTTTGCCAAACAAAGGTCCATCTAGTCAAAGCTATGGTTTTTCCAGTAGCCATGTGTGGATGTGAACGTTGAATCATAAAGAAGATTGAGCACCCCAGAAATGACGTTTTCAAACTGTGGTGCTGATGAAGACTGTTGAGAGTCCCCTGGACTTCAAGAAGGTGCAACCAGTCAATCCTAAAGGAAATCAGTCCTGAATATTCATTGGAAGGACTGATGCTGAAGCTGAAACTCCAATACTTTGGCCACCTAATGTGAAGAACTGACTCATTTGAAAAGACCCTGATGCTGGGAAATATTGAAGGTGACAGAAGAGGACAACAGAGGATGAAGTGGTTTTATGGCATCACCAACTCAATGGACATGAGTTTGAGTAAGCTCAAGGGATTGGTGATGGACATGGACTGCATGCTGCAGTGCATGGTGTCGCAGAGTCAGACAGAACTGAGTGACTGAGCTGAACTGAACTGATAATGGAATAATTGGTATCAGACTAGCTTTCTCAATTATACAATTGGACAACAGACATGAAACTTACTGTCTCCAGAAAGAGAATAAGTAGTACATGAATATAAACCCAAAAGAAGATTACAGAATTGCTGAAGAAGACAAGCTCCAGAATTGCCCAGTATTTCTCCCTAGACATACTTTCTAGACCACAGTACATGAGAAATTAAAACAGAGAAACATCATGAAACAAAAGGCAAAGATCAGAATTTGGGGATGTAAAGGTGGCTGAAATCTATAGAGCATGGCTTCAGAAAGGAAAAGCTCCAGAAACTTATAGAAGTTCCCTTTGAATCTTTAAATAAATGCTAATTAGAGCATGTGCAGGATGAAATTCTACAAAGTACTGCCATGGAAAGAATAATTATGTGGGAACTGTGACCAAAACAATTCCTGGAGCTAAATAGGACTGGGAGATTTTGAGCTTTGACAGTCAGAGTAAATAGAGATTGTTGAATAGCTAGCATGTTCATTAGAGATCCCAGAAAAGCCAAAGTTTTAGAACAGAGCTTATCTGATGCTAGAGTAAAGACCAGTCTAGACAAGTGATATCATGTAATTTTCCTTATCTGTTTGACTTATTTCACAAGCATAATATTCTCAGACTCACAGATACAGGAAATAAACTCATGTTTGCCAAAGAGAAGTGGGAAGAGGGGAGGGACAAATTAGGGGTATGGGGTTAACAGATACAAACTACCATATATAAAATAGATAAGCAACAAGGATATGCTGTGTAGCAGAAGGAATTATACCCATTATCTGGTTATAATCTAAAATGGAATATAATCTGCAAAAATACTGATTTATTATGCTATATTCCTGAAACTAGGGCCTCCCAGGTAACATAGTGGTAAAAAACCTGCCTGCTAATGCAGGAAACATGGGTTCAAACCCTGGGTTGGGAAGATCCCCCTGGAGTAGGAAATGGCAAGCCACTCCAGTATTCTTGCCTGGAGAATCCCATGGACAGAGGAACCTGGCAGGTATAGTCCATGGGGTCACAAAGAATTGGCCACAACTGAGTACACACAGACACACACACCTGAAACTAAAACGGTATTGTAAATCCACTATACTTCAACAACTGAATAAAAATAAATCTTTAAAGAAGCAAACTGATCCATCTATAAACTCCTGCCTGAATGAAACTTGATACTATTCAAAGATTTTTTAAATAGATATTCAACAGTATAGAAATCATAATGACACACAAAACTTATTAGATATATGAAGGAAATTAAAAGCCAGGAGAAATAGATCATGGGATGATGGAATTGGCAGACTAAGGCTTTAAAAAGTCATTACAATTGTGTTCAAGAATGTAAATAAAAAAAAAAAGAATATTCTGGGGGAAAATGGAATATCTATATCTATATAAATTCAGGTGAATTCTAGAATTGAAAAATATAGTATCTGAAATTATATATATATCCATCATCTGTATCTATAACCACATCTAGATAGGTACTAAAAATTTAATGGAACCCACTCCAGTATTTTTGCCTGGAGAATCCCCATGGTCAGAGGATCCTGTTTACAGTCCATGGGTCGCAAAGAGTCAGACATGATTGAGCGACTAAGCACAGAAAAGAGCAGAAGAAAAGTCTTCCCAGGCAGTGCTAGTGGTAAAGAACCCACCTGCCAATGCAGGAGATATAAGAGTCACAGGTTTGATCCCTGGGTCAAAGATCCCCTGGAGGAGAAAATGGCAATCCACTCCAGTATTTTTTCCTGGAGAATCCCATGGACAAAGGAGTCTGGTGATCTATATGGTCCAAGGGTCACAAAGAGTCATACATGAGTGAAGTGACTTAGCAGTCACATAAGAAAAAGGTCAGTGAACTTGAAGACAAGGTAATAGAAATGATTCAAACTTCAGAAACTAGAAGGAAAGGAAATACTTCCCAACTCATTTTATGTTTGATACTTAGTATCAACATAACCCTGATACTAACTCTGGACAAGATTGTTAATAGAAAACAAAATTACAAGCAAATTCACTCATGAACCTATAAAAATCATTAACAATATATTATCAATTAAACCCAGCAATACCTGTGAGGGATAATGTATACAGACCAAGTGAAGTAGATTCTAGAAAAGCATGGTTTGCCAGAGAGATAGGGTGGGGAGGGAGATGGGATGGGGACTCAGGATGGGGGGACACACACATACCTGTGGCCGATTTATGTTGACATGAGACAAAAACGTGACAATATTGTAAATTATCCCCCAATTAAAATATATGAATCAACTTAAAAAAAAAGGAAAATACACAGTGTCATTGAATCAAAGTATTACATATTGGTATGAAATTTGATGAGCTAGCACAAAGTCACTTGTGTTTGATGACCTATTTCCAGTTAACATAAGACATATTTTATTTGTCCCTGCTTCTTAACAGTTCACTTTAAAAAATCCATTCATAAAAATTAAATAAAAAAATAGAATTGCATGGTTTCATTAGCAGGTAAAAACCATGACAATGATATAAACTACATTAACAGAAATAAGAGAAAAATCACATGCCATCTCAATAGATGCAGAAAAACATTGGGAAAAAAATGTGATATCCTTTTATGATGGAAAAAACCAAACAAACTATCAGCAAGCTATAATCGAAGGAAATTTATTGGACCTGATATAAATGGCAACTTTGCAAAACCTACATACATACTAAGTTGCTTCCATTGTGTCCGACTCCTTGCAACCCTGTGGGCTATAGCCCACCAGGTTCCTCTGTCCATGGGATTCGCTAGTCAAGAATAGTGGAGCGGGTTGCCATGCCCTCCTCCAGGGGATCTTCCTAACCCAGGAATCAAACCCATGTCTCTCACATCTGCATTGTTAAAGGGCTTCTTTACCTCTGAGGCCACCTGGGAAGCCCTTGCAAAACCTATAACTAACTTCATATTTATTATCAAGAACAAAAATAGGAGTTTACTTTTCACAACTTCTATTTACCATTGTACTAGACATTTAAATATATTCAATAAAAAGGAACAAATAAAGGCTATACAAATTTGAAGGAATATGAAAGTGTTTTACTCATAGACAATAATTTATGTAGAAAATAATCTATCAAAGCAGTATTAGAATTAATAAATGAATTTAGCAAAGTTGTAAGACATAAGATTACTGTGTAGACGAAAACATAGAACATCATGAGGAGGGCAACTATTTCTTAGAATACAGCAAGCATAACTATAATTAAAAATTGATGAACTTTGTTCAGTGGCTCAGTCATGTCCAATATTTGCGACCCCATGGACTGCAGCATGCCAGACTTCCCTGTCATTCACCAATCCTGGAGCTTGCTCAAACTCATGTGCATTGAGTCAGTGATGCCATCCAACCATCTCACCCTCTGTCATGCCCTTTTCCTCCTGCCTTCAATCTTTCCCAGCATCAGGGTTTTTTCCAATAAGTTGGCTCTTCACATCAGGTGACCATAGAACTGGAGCTTCAGGTTCAGCATCAGTCCTTCCAATGAATATTCAGGATTGATTTCCTTTAGGATTGACTGGTTTGATTTCCTTGCAGTCCAAGGGATTCTCAAGAGTCTTTTCCAACACCACAGTTCAAAGGCATCAATTCTTTGGCACTCAGCCTTCTTTATGGCCCAACTCTCACATCCATACCTGACTACTGGGAAAACCATACCTTTGACTAGACGGACTTTTGTTGGCAAAGTAATGTCTCTGCTTTTTAGTATGCTGTCTAGGTTGGTCATAGATTTTCTTCCAAGAAGCAAATGTCTTTTAATTTCAAGGCTGCAGTCACCATCTGCAGTGATTTTGGAGCCCAAAAAAATAAAGTCACTCAGTTTCCATCATTTCCCCATCTATTTCCCATGAAGTGACGGGACCAGATGCCATGATCTTAGTTTTCTGAATGTTGAGTTTTAAGCCAACTTTTTCACTCTCCTCTTTCACTTTCATCAAGAGGCTCTTTAGTTCTTCTTCGCTTTCTGCCATAAGGGTGATGTCATCTGCATGTCTCAGGTTATTGGTATTTCTCCTGGTAATCTTGATCCCAGCTTGTGCTTTATCCAGCCCAGCATTTCTCATGATGTACTCTGCATACAAGTTAAATAAGCAGGGTGACAATATACAGTCTTGATGTCCTCCTTTCCCAATTTTGAACCATTAGAAATTTTGCTTTATTAAAATTTAAAAGTTTATTCATTAAAAAATACTGTTAAGAAAATGAAAAAGCAAACTGCATATTGAGAAAAATTAGTAATAAATGTGTGTGATAAAAGATTTGTCCAGAATGAAAAGTTAGAAAAATCAAAGGAAAAAAACACATTTTTCTAATTGCGTGAAAAACTTTAATAGGCAGTTCATAAATGAAGATATAGAAATCTATACCAAGATCATGCAAATGCACTTAACATTGCTTCTTATCAGGAAAACGTAAAATGAAATCTCAATCATACAATATTATACAGTCACAAAAATGGCTAAAATTAAAAATACTGATTGCTGCATCATTTGCAAATATTTCTTCAATTCTGTGCTTTGCTTTCATTTTGTCTATGGTTTCCTTTGCTGTGCAAAACTTTGAGTTTAATTAGATACACATGAAATCAACACTCCATTATTAATCAACTAAGCTCCAATATAAAATAAAGCTTTAAAAAATACTGACAATATCAGATGTAAGTTGGAAAAATAAGAGCAACTGGAGCTCTCAAACTTAGCTAGTAGAAGTATAAAATTGTTGAAACATTTTGGAAATAGATATGATAACTTCTCATAAAGTTAAATATGCATGTAGCCCATGATCTAACAATTGCATTCTTAGGCATTTATGCAAAAGAAATGCCTTGCCCAGTAAAAATCTGTCAAGAATATGCATAGCAACTTCAGTTATGATAGCTAAAAGCTAAAACAATTCATGTACCCCACAGTAGAAAAACAGATTAAAAATATATTGTGTTTTATTCACACAAAAGAATAATATTAATCTGTAGCAAAAAAAGGAACTACTGATACGTGAAGCAACAAGATGAATCTCAAAAGTGCTGAGTGAAAGAATAAGACACATAAGAGTACACCATGATTCTGTTTCCAAGAATTATCAGACGAGGAAAAACGAATCTGTGATAAGAGAAAACTGATAAATAGTTGTTTTCAAGGAAGGATAGTGATTTACAGGGGAGGAAAACTTTCTAGGGTGATAAAAATCTCTTATATATTGATAGAGGCATGGGAGACATAGGTGAAGACATTTGTTAAAATCTGTGAAACCATACTCTTTAAAAATGTACATTTCATTCAATATAGATTATACATCAATCAAATATTCTTGACCAGAATAATCAAATGAGGAGCATGTCTGATACATAGTAGGCACTCAGTAATATATATATATATATATATAATATATATATATATATAATAACTGCTTTCTAGGAATAATCTTAGGAAGAATTACAGACAGTGATATTTTTTCCTGCAAAGAACTATGCTGAGGAAACAACTCAAAGAAAATGTCAGTTGCATCATCATTGTTCATAATGGATATCAAAATTGTCTTTGCAATATTGATTTCTGTTCAGAGTGAAACTAAAACAAAAATTTGTCCAATCAGCAGGGAGATTTAGGTAGTGTTAATGTGGCTTATTAGGGAAGTAGAAGCCAAAGCAAACACAGATCTCTCCACCTGACCTCTACCCTTATCAAATTCAAGGCAAAGACTGTGGCTGCATTCTTCAAAGTCCCTTTGACAGACAGGAATTGTCAGTAATAGTCATACTTAGCAGATATTCATTAATCTACAGACCTTTCCCATTTGAGGAAATATTTTGTCAGTCTATTGAAAGCATACTCATTTCTCTAAGAACAACCTCATATACACTTCCTCCTTGAAGTCTTTTTCAAGCTTTGCAGCCTAAAATGATCTCTACATCTCCTAGATCTTATAGCAATTTCCTAGTGCCTCTATTATAAAACCCATCACCTTCTACTTTATATTACAGCAATTTGGGTACCTGCTTTATCCCCTCTTGGACTGCAAACTGCTTTAGAGGATAGAGATTGTTATTCATTTTATATTTCCACAGAACAGCCCACACTGTAGATTTTGTCCTGCGTCTCTTCCAAATAAATGCATGAATAAGTGGGAGAATGAAAAGAAATTTTTGCATCGACAATGAGAGAGAAGAAAAACATAATAACAAAAAACAGAATGTGGCCTTGTATAGCAGTTTTCAGTAATTTTGCTGATTGATTTTTATCAAATTTATTTATTAAGCACTGTATTTAACAGACATTTTTCTAGCTGGGCATTCTGGGTAAAAGTGAGATAGACATGGGCTTGCCCCTCACAGATACCACAGCTAGGAAAAGGAGATTGATGAATAAATAATCATAATTGTAAAACAATGTATTAAGACATCTGGCGGAGGAGAAAGTGGCAGCACACACACACACACACACACACCCATGTAATTATATCTAATGGAGATTTAGAGAATTTATGGGAGAATTTCAGATGACTTCTTAGGGTCTGAGTAATAACAACTGAGTTGATAAAGAGCAAACTAAGCTATGTATAAATTTTTCACGCTCTCAATAACCCTAACAGGTACTACCGTGCATGTGTGCTAAGTCGCTTCTGTTGTGTCTGACTCTTTGCAACCCTATGAACTGTAGTCCACCAGGTTCTTCTGTCCGTGAGACTCTCAAGGCAAGAACACTACTATTCCTCTGTTACAGATAAAGAAATTGAGGCACTAAAATTGTTTTGCACAATTCCATTAGTGTAAATGATGGTATCAGGATTTAGGTAAAGAAATTTTGAAGCCAGTGCCTACATCCTCAGTCACAGCGATTTGTGTCTTGAAAAATGGACAGGCATTGCATCTGCTCCATGTGTCTGTCTGTGTGAGGATGTTCATGTGAGGTTAGAATGGAATGGTTTTATCAGTTAAGGTTCTTCATTGTTTACTCAGATTGAGGAAAGTTGAATCTTGTTACCTCATGGAACAACAGAGAAGCTACTAGAAAAATATTAGGATTTATCAGAGTCCCAGTGCAGGTATTGCATATCCAAACCTTAGGAAAGGAAGAACTATGTAGCATTAATGGGTTTTAGTAGTTGAGGATAATAGGCCTTTTCTTTTGGTAGCTTTTAATTCTTGAATCATACATAAATTCTTGAGTCAAACAATTGTGGCAAAGGGCAGGTTCATGTTGTACCAGGGCCACTGCTTACATATTTATATGGCATACCATTAACATTGTAAACTATACACAGGCAATGTGAGAGATGTCACCTGGAGCCATACAGTATTTATACTCACTTGGCAGTTCCAATGGCAGTCATGTGACTGCTAGAGTGGAGTGTGGCAGTTTGTAAAAGAAAAGGAAAAAAAGCAGAACGATATAATAGATATATGCTGCAGAAATTTGGGGCTTTGGGGCAGAGACAAAATTCAGAGTTCTCGTATATAAATGGGTCTCAGGTATTTTTAGTATCTAAAATCAGTCCATGTTTCTCTTCTTAGCCCTTGCTTGCATCTTATATACTTTAGAATTTCTGACAAACAAGGCCCCGTTTTTTGTGATTTTTAAAAGTAAAAAGTATTTTAGACTCAGTTCACCTAGATTAAAACAAGCCCATTTCCACCTGACACACATTACTTAGAATTGTATGGATCTTCACATTCTCAGCTGTTTTGCATCATGGTGCAGTAGTGTGCATAACTAACAAACTGAGTAGGCCATGATTAGAGTCAGTTGGTGGAAGATTCAAGATCACAGTATTCAATGGCAAGTCTAGGAAATGGCTGCTCACAAACACTAACGGTGTCAATATTTCTTAGCTGCTTCACCTTCTTTGTGGGAGAAAAGAAGAAATCACAGAGGAAATAAAAGTAGTATAACACGACTGTGTAAGTATTAAATGCTAACTCCAGCATGTGAATTATTTTACTTAATTCTCCCACTGCAGACAGGCTTTCCTATCCTTATTTTATAAATGTGAAAGCAAGCTGAGAGTAATTAAGGCACATGTTCATAGTTACACTGATAGAAAACGGCATAAGCAAAACTAAGTTCCATATCTGTGTCTGCGCTCTCCATCCCAGGCCTGCCTGAAAAGCCATAAAGTCACTGACCAGGCTCTGTGGCTGCGGCCAGAAGCAGTAGGCTTTACTCACATTCACAAATCTCAAATCAGCCAGCACAATCATCTTTTAAACTTAACATTTTCTTCACTTCAAAGGTATATTGTAATACTGATATTCAAGCAATTCCAAATTAGCAGAGAAACTGAGATTATTTGGTAAGCTCAGTTACTAAATGCTACATTGCTGTTTTAAATTGGTAGAACTATTATTTACTAAATTACAAAAATTCTGCCATTGGCAGCTTTTGTCCAGCACACCTGTTGTTTTCTTCAATCTCTTTCCCTTTCAGTGGGGCCATATTCCTCCTGTTAGTGTTGGGCATAATAACAGCTGAGTTAATAACAGCTCGCTTGAAGAGTGACTTCCTCAATCAGTAATACCTAACTAGACTTGAAAACAGAGAGGCACCATATACACATAATAGAATAAATCCCATCCCAGGAGTTAATAAACTCCACCATGTTTTTGGTTATTCAGCGACTTATAAGGTGAAGCTGAACAAATAATGCAACTACTCAGGTGTTCTAAAAATTATGTACCAAGTATATATCAATATATGTTCTAATCTATAAAAGAAGGAATAAAGACGTGAATGAGTTAATGTGTTTAAAAGTGCTTTAGCTAAATGCAGAACACATTGTTATACATTGCTGTTCTTTACCTTGACAGACACTTTAAAAGAATCCATTAATTCTTCACATTTTGGAAGAGAAAAAAACTCTGAAACAAAAAGTTAAAAATAGAAGACACATCTTTCAAAAGGCTGGTAGAGGAATTAGAGTCTGGAGAGGATTCTAGGGACCAAATAGCCAAGTGGGATTTGTTCTGAGGCAGACTGGCTGGCAGGAAACTTTTCAAAACAACAAAAATAAAACTTCAAGAACCCGCCAACTTCAACTAATGTCTAGGATTATATACCACAAAATGAGAAGATCCTCTACACTCAGTTCTACTGGCCTTTGTCAGATTTTTGCACACCAGATGATATGTGGTAAAATCCTCCCTGACTTCTCCCTTCAGTGTACCTCTTAAGAATGTGAAGCTATATTGAAATATGTACAGTTTAAAAGAAGCAGAGGTCAGAGGCAAGAATCTCTTCTGGCCTGCTAACAGAGCTCTGAACTGAAGTGCTCGCTAGTCTCTTTGAGATTTTGTTTTATGTAAATGTTCCCACCTCCTGGAGAGTCCTCCCTTATGACTTTGTTAGAAAGGCCATATATTTCCAGATTTCATTTAGGGAAAGCATTTGTTCATTCAGGGAAAGAGAAAAACTAATTCCCTGGGGTGCACTGACATTGATGAGAAATAAAGCCAGAGCCAACAATGGTGCAAGATCAGGAAAGCGCCGGCAAAGTAGAATGAAAGTCATAAGTTGTTTCAGCCGCACACAAAGGAAAGGGCGGGACCTTCTGAGGAAGTAAAACCACCCACTGGAAAGTTCTCTTTAAGTGTGTATTTTGGGGACAGAGGAAGTGAGGGCAGGTTGTCTCTGGAAAGGTAGCCCTTAACGGTCTTCAGAGATAAACTTCTGGTGCAGCCATTTTGTGAGAAGTGTTAAGTTGGTTTGAAACAGTGTCAGCTGGCTGGAAAACTATTTGACCTTCATTGGCTCGTCAGTCATTCTTTTGCTTGAGTGGCTGAATGAAGAGCATGTCATTCTGTCATAGCAAAAATCTGGAGAAGGGGAAAAAAATTAAATCGATCCTCTCCATCTCAGAAAGGCTTAGTTTCATTGGCATCTAACTGACACAAATACTCTTCACCGGGTTTCTGTTTGCAGATAGTAATTAAATATTCCTGTCTTCAACTTTACAGCCAAATGCTCTGGTTGATGAGTAGCACAATATTCTCCACTCCTCAAGGATGGGACTGGAATTATGCTCAGTTTAAATGCCTCTGAACAGACATGTCTGCTTGGGTTCTCTCTCTTTCCCTTTACAAAATCTGTTCCAAGATTCACCAAATGCAAGGAACTATTAAAACAAAAATTAATAAAATCTATAGTGTGCAAAGCATCAACATTTGTTGTCCTGTTGTGGCTGTTAATTAGAGTTTATTCATACAAAATCTGGATTACAGATGAAAAATTAAAGCAATTGATGAACTTATAGATTTTCAGTTACTTATTAAACATTGAAAAACTATAAATAAAAAAGGGGGGGAAAAGGGTGGTAACAGTAAGGCAGGAAAGAGATCTAGATGGCAAGACCTATCATCATTTTGCCACAGAGTGCTCCAAGTATGAGCCTTGATCCCCTCACATCTTTGTTTGTTTGTCTGCTTGCTTCTCTCTGTAGCCCACCACCTCCCTGTAGTTAGATGGAAATGAAAAGGTACTTGTGAGTGACCAATTTTTTTCCAAGGTGATGGTAAAATTTGGAGTCCTCTCTCCTTTAAGAAAAGAATGAATACAATTGTCCTGGGTGGCTTTCAATAGCTAGTAAGATTAACCCCAGAAAAACCTCTTGTCATTGGGACATCGATTGTTCTCTCTCATCTGGGCCACAGGCTATTTGAGGAGCCTCAGCCCCACCTGTAAAAGGGAAGAGGGTGAGGCAGAGGTCAGGAGATAGGCAGTCTCATTTTGTTCTTTAGAATTCCTGTGCTCAGGACAGGTCTCTACTTACAGTCTAGTTGGGAATTGGGGGCATCACCTAGAGGCTTTAGACCCTAAAAATGCTTTATTTAGAGAGTTATATACTTTAGAGAGTTTTGCTTTGTGTTTCTTGCTTCAGCTTACCTGAAAATTACCTTAGGACTCCTTTCTGCTCTGCTACGATCAGACCACGATCTTCTTACTTTATTCAAGAAAGTGAAGGTCTGAAACTAAGCAACAGGAAATGAAAATCTGACAAACACTAGATAAATGGAATGAAGTTTATCAAGGTCTCAAAATGAAACTTTTCTTTTCCCTTTTTTCTTTTTGTTTTTCTGGTTTATACAAGTTTATGATTTTTTTTTCATTTTTATAAAAAGTATGTGAATTAGATTCTTGGGATAATCAAGTGTTCCTTTTGGATCATTGTTCTTGTAAATACTTTAAAAAAACTTTACACTGAACCTATCAGCATTTTTGAGCTCTTATTTAACTTTAGTAGTAGTTATTCAGTTGCTAAGTTGTGTCCAACTCTGCAACCCCATGGACTGCAGAATGCCAAACTCCCTTGTCCTGCACTATCTTCCAGAGTTTGCTCAAATTTGCATCCTCTGAGTCTGTGATGCTATCTAAGCCTCTCATCCTCTGTCTCCACCTTCTCCTTCTGCCTTCACTCTTTCCCAGAATCAGGAAAGGTGACTCTGCATCAAGTGGCCAAGTATTAGAGCTTTAGCTTTATCAGCAGTCCTTCCAATGAATACTCAGGGTTGATTTCCTTTAGGACTGACTGGTTTTATCTCCTTGCAGCCCAAGGGATTCTCAAGAGTCTTCTCCAGCACCACAATTTTAAGCAATATAAATCAATATAAGAATGCATGATGTAAACCTTTGGGTCCAGAAGATTTGAAGTTTGAGCTGAGCTGGGAAGAAGTTTGTGTGATAAAAAAAAAGGAAGGGGTGGCTGTGAGTGCAATGCTTTTTAGTTTAGGTAGCCACACACCTAAATCATCTGCATGTGACCTTATTTCCTACCTTCTATTCTCATAAATAGATTTGCATTTATCAGGTTGTTTTGTCTACATCTTATGCTAGACACATTGTATTTTATCTCTGATCTTCTCCACAGCCCTGAAAGTCAATATTCATCAACCTAGTTTATAAAACATGTGACACACCTTGGAACTGATTCATCTTGCTTTAAAGTCTGTTTTAGTGCACCATACTGTTAATACTTCTATGTGATCAATGATATGGCAGTGGAAGTAAACATGGATGTTTAAAGAGAGCTAAGGACTCAGTGAAGACTAGATTAAACATACACTTTGCAGAGTATATGAAGATGCTGTTTTTTATCAGTTAAGGGTGACCCTCGAATATAAGAGGTGAGGAATAAATTGTATTCCAGAAGCTACAAAGAATCATTCAAGAGGGGACGGAGTATGAAGAGCTGCAGGTGCTATTTAATCACAAAGTTGTGTCTGACTCTTTGCTACTGACATCATAAAAAGTATTTTCATTATAATCTTCATTTTTGGTATGTAGGGTCCTCTATAAAGCAAGAATATAATAGGTATTGCTTGTTTTTTTTTTATGAAAAAGCAAATAGAATTTAGTTATGAATCTATTTATTGAACTAATAAAATTATATCAGGGGCTACATCATTTCTATTCATGGAGAAGACTTAATTGATTAATTAAAATGCAAAAGGCAAGATTTGAACCCAAGTTTCTGTCATTTCTGGACACTAATTGAACAGGTTAAGTAGTGGCTACTTGAAACATATCAATTGAACAACTGCTATTCAGGGCAAATATATACATGCATACATGGTATAAAAAGAACCAGTTTTTAAATTTATTTATTTTTATTTGGAGGACAATTGTTTTACAGCATCATGTTGGTTTCTGCCATATATCAACATGAATCAGCCATACGTGTATATATGTTCCCTCCTCTTGAACCTCTCTCTCACCTCCCACCACATCCCACCCCTCTATGTTGTCACAGAGCACCAGATTTAAGCACACAGAACTCTATGTGTCATATAGTAAATTTCCACTGGCTAATTTTACATATGGTTATATATATGTTTTAATCGTACTCTCTCAATTCACCCCTCCTGCTCCTTCCCTCATTGTGACCAAAGGCTGGTCTCTATGTCTGGGTGTCCATTGCTGCCCTGCAGATAGGTTCATTAGTACCATCTTTCTAGATACCATATATATGTATTAATATATGATATTTGTCTTTCTCTTTCTGACTTACTTCACTCTGTATAATAGGCTTGTGTTCATCTACCTTATTAGAACTGTCTCAAATAAATACCTTTTATGGCTGAATAATATTCCATTGTGTATATGCACCACAACTACTTTACCCATTCATCTGTTGATGGACATTTAGAAACTAAACTCTCACTGTTTGGAGATGAAATGATACTTAACATAGAAAATCCTAAAGATGCCACCAGAAGAGTATTAGAGCTAATCAATGACTATAGCAAAGTCACGGGATATAAAATTAATACACAGAAATCCCTTATATTCTTATACACTAACAATGAAAAACCAGAAAGAATATTAAGGAAATAATCCCATTCACCATTGCCACAAAAAAATAAAATACCGAGGAATAAACCTACCTAAAGAGACAAAAGACCTATATGCAGAAAACTATAAGACACTGATGAAATAAATCAAAGACAACACAAACAGATGGAGAGCTATTCCATGCTCCTGGATTGGAAGAATCAATATTGTGAAAATGACTGTACTACCCAAAACAATCTATGGATTCAATGCAATCCCTATCAAACCCCTGTCAAACTACTAATGATATTTTTCACAGAACTAGAGCAAAAATTTCACAATTTGTATGGAAACACAAAAGACTCTGAATAAAAAGAACTAATTTTGATGCTTTGTAGGTCCCAAGGAGTTTACAAATAACACCTCCCTTTCAAAATAATAAATATCTTCCTACAGAATTAGACTTAATAATTTGGAAGCTCTATTAGTTAAAAATAGAGCTGGGCAATAAAAAAAAAAAAAAAAAAAAAGGCTGAGCACTGAAGAATTGATGTCTTTGAACTGTGGAGCTGGAGAACATTCTTAAGAGTCCCTTGGACTGCAAGGAGATCAAACCAGTCAATCCTAAAGGAAATCAAACCTGAATATTCGTTGGACAGGTTGATGGTGAAGCTGAAGCTCCAATACTTTGGCTACCTGATGTAAAGAACTGACTTATTAGAAAAGATCCTAAAACTGGGGAAGATTGAAGGCAGAAGGAGAAGGGGAGGACAGAGGATGAGATGGTTGGATGGTATCACCAACTCAATGGACATGAGTTTGAGTCGTAGATCGTGAAGGACAGGGAAGCCTGCTGGGCTTCAGTCCTTTCTGTCACAAAGAGTCAAACACAACTGAGGTACTTAACAACAATAATTAATTTAAAAAAGTAGAGAAATAGTTCACTAGTTTAAAAAAAAGAAAATACATGTGCATATAGCAATTAATCACTTATAATATTAAATAATTCAATCCCTATAGCAAATTATTTTCCAAATTAAAGACAAATGTATCTACACCTGTTTTAAATGTGAAAATGTTAAACATATATGCTGTGTGAGTTTATTTGTGAACTGAATGCTTAGACTATTACTATTTCTTATCAAAATATTACAATTGCATGAAACCAAATCTGAAAATAAATTATATACCTGCTGGGTGAAATCCAAGTAAAGAGCATGCCTCTTTTTAGGCACTGACTGAAACCTTCAGATCACAAAGAAAATGATTCACAGAAGAGTAAAAGAGATGGCCTAATTCTACCCTGTGACTTGATAATCACACCCTAAATCAAGAACAAACATACTCAATGAAACCAACTCCATGGCCTCTTCTAAGAAAGCTCCCAACTGTTGTCTTCTCTCCCAATCTCCAAATTTTTTCAAAGCCAATATTTTTTTTTTTTTTTTTTTCATTTATTGACAGACCTTCTACTGGTATTTGGGCCTATTAGATAGTCATAAATGGACTTTGAATAATGTTAATTTATGCCTCTGTTTTTCCCTTCAGGTTCAGTGAAACCATTTTGATTGATATCATCCCTTCCTGGATCTCAATCTCAAGTATTATGTGTGGCCCTATAAGCCAGCTTGTCCTCCATCCAGGTAAGAAGACCATCCCTATTCTCATGATAGAGCAATTTGTTTACCAAAGGAAGAACATGGCTACCTATTCCATTAAAAAATAACAATAACAGAAAGGTTATTCTATTCATGTCTTATCTCAAATCTAGGTCTAACTCTACACATCAGATGAGAATGTGGCTGTATATTATCAGGGGCATTTGAAACATACCCACATCCCCAGTTGATCTGTAAAAGTATAACTCCCTGCAGTTAGATGTTTCTACACCTGTCAGCCCTGCATAAGGCAAATATTATGTCCATACTATAGTATGGACATCCACATATATCTGCAACCTCAGTTTTTAGTTGATGTAAAACCCATGGTTAGATTTATCCTATAAACTAGATAAATTTTAGCAAAACTGGAGGATTAAAATAGAGGTAGCTGTGATAAAAATAGCTTGCGAGATCTACAATGAGTTTCAGGAGAGGTTCATAAAATACACCTATGAATATTTGGGAAAGGAGGCAAATTTAAAAAAGAGTGTGTAATACTACTGTGAAAGTGAAAATGTTAGTCACTCAATCTTGTCCATCTCTTTGCAATCCCATGGACTATAGCCCCACAGGCTCCTCTGTCCAAGGGATTCTCCAGGCAAGAATACTGGAAATGGGTAGCCATTCCCTTCTCCACGGGATCTTCCCAACACAAGGATCGAACCTGGGTCTTCTGCATTGCAGGCAGATTCTTTACAATCTGAGCCACCAGGGAAGCCTGTACTATAATGACTCAATTTATTATTTTCCACAATCTGGCCAATGGCTTGTCTACACAATTTACCTAAGATACCTGAGATGGCATTTAAAGACAGTTGGGTAACTGAGCCCATTCCATTTATCTATCCTTCTAAAAGTTAAGAACATTCTGTTATTTTTCAATTTCAGATATTCTTCCACCATTAGCACTATTAACAAAACATATCAGGTCCCTTTAGTGCAAATGGAATTCACTGAAGACCATTGACTTTGTGATGGATGAATGTTGGTTAAAGTATTCAGACCTAAGTCTGCCTTTTTATTTTAATTCATTATGTAAATCCTGAAATACTTCTTCAGATATATTCAAACTCTTCTTTATGTTGTAATCTATATGATAATGCCATGGAAATCTCATCAAATATTTCACCCTGCTCCTTTCTTTGATGATTTACAAACTATGGTACCTACTCTGCCAAAGGACACTGCTCAGCTATCATCAAAATACAGCCACTTTCAAGGTGCTTGAATTATATGTCTCTATTACCTGTCAGCCAACAAGAAGTGTGACTATATTTGTATACACCGGTAAAACTATGTAAAAACAAAGGGGTTAGTGTAATCATTCAATTCACCAGTAATTTACTGAACTAATTTTTGCATAACAGTGACCTAAAGAATACAATTTATTGTTAATGGAAGGGAGAGAGGCTTAAGGAGAGTTATCATTTACTTTGTTCCAAGCACTTTAGGAAAAATATTTTATTTTCCCAGTTCCTAGGTTTTTTGTTTTTGTTTTTGCTTTTAATGAACAGACCAGGACATAACAAGATTAAGTAACTTTCACCAAAGCCACATGGCTACACAGTGTTTGAACAGGAATTCAAACCAAATCTGTGACCTTAAAGCCAGCACTTGGCATCGGGCTATAACTCCCCTCTAAAATAAATGAAAAATAAATAAATAAATAAAAAATAAAACACTGGGAAAAAATAATAAATAAATAAACAACTTTCTTACCATTGCATTGTTTCAGACTCTCTAGACAGACTTGAGAGTCATCTCTGAAATGGTGAACATGCAGAAGTCTTGAGTGGTCTGCTGAAACTTCATCCTCCCAATTTTTGTTTTTCACATGAACTATGTCGAAATGAAGCACTTTAGATAGACCCAAATCACTTCCGTTTCTAATCCATTGTCAGGAAAGACGACCTATCAGCAAGTTCTGTCAGAAGGTGAAGCTCAATAACTTCTTCCTACATTTAAGCATAGCTTCTTTGGAAGAATTTACAGCTATATTCTTTTCTCTTCTATTCCCTGGTTACGCAAGCACCTATGGCATGTCTTCCTTGAATCCCAATTTACTTCTCTTCCTCTCCTGTTGAAGCCACTCAAGGAAATTTAGCTTTTGTAGCTAGGATAAACATTTCTGACCAGCTATCACTAGCTTCAAATAGAGCAGGCCTCATCACATTCACCAGAATCACCAGGGAAAATTGCTCCTTTCTGCTCTACTGCCCATCCCTAATCCTTCTGATTCTGACTGGAGGCCTGAATTGGGTTGCAGTTTTCCTATGACGTATCAGAATTTGAGAATCAAATTCTAAGAGATACTAATTCTCACACCTCTAGCTGTAGAGTGTGATCACGTCATAACTGGAAGAACTCTCATAACCTCAACACATTTACACCTGATTATACTACTCATATCAGGCTTCCCTGATAGCTCAGTTGGTAAAGAATCTGCCTGCAATGCAGGAGACCCCAGTTCGATTCCTGGGTCAGGAAGATCCTCTGGAGAAGGGATAGGCTACCAACTCCAGTATTCTTGGGCTTCCCTTGTGGCTCAGCTGGTAAAGAATCCACCTGCAATGTGGGAGACCTGGTTTCTACTCCTGGGTTGTGAAAATCCCCTGGAAAAGGAAAAGGCTACCACTCCAGTATTCTGGCCTGGAGAATTCCATACAGTCCATGGGGTCGCAAAGAGTTGGACGTGACTGAGTGACTTTCACTGATACTACTCATGGGGCTTCCCAGATAGCGCTAGTGGTAAATAATCCACATGCTGGTGCAGGAGATGAGACACAGGTTCAGTCTCTGCGTAGGGAAGATCCCCTGGAGGAGGGCATGGCCAACCACTCTAACATTCTTACGTGGAGAATCCCATGGACAGAGTATCCTGGCAGGCTATAGTCCATAGGTCACAAAGAGTCAGACACGACTGAAGCGACTGAGAACACACTACTCATGAAGTGAAGAAATTTTACTTTACAAAACTATCTTTCTTGTGGTTAGAGTCCATCTCTCTTCTTTATTGCTATAATTGGAAACTACTTACACAACATGGCATATAGTAAGTGTTCAATAAATATTTGATTAATTTGAATCAATGGTGGGACGTTGAAAGGATGAAGGAATGGGTGAGTGATATGCCTGTTGACTGGACTATCCTGTTCTTTTCTACCCATTGCACATGCCTTGTTCTGAAGATAATAATAATTTTACATGGCTTCTTAGACATAGGGTCTGTTACACCACATCAAGCTAGTCTGTTTTCCAGAACCCCTGGATAAAATATTTATAAATTGTTTTAGTCAACCTAGGTTAAGTATCAAAGTCTTCTATAACTCACCTTTATCTTCTAAGAAATTGAATTTATGTGTAACACTATGATTTACCTAGGTGACGTTAAACCACACATTTTCCTATTCCAGATTTTCTTTTAGCCTTGCCTTGAAGCATATGAGACACAAGATGCTTATCAGACCAGGGATTGAACTCACACCCCCTGCATTGGAAGTATGGTGTCTTAACCACTGGACCTCCATGGAAGTCCCCTCTTATACCAGTTCTAATTGCCTCATTTTGTTTCCAGTAGACGTCCTCATACACACTGACCCTGTTCAGTTGTGTTTAGTTTACAAAATCTGATGAGTTTTTAGCTAGAAGTGGTATGGCCATAGGCCAGACAGTGTATCCATAGGAAACAATATTAGTAAGAATATGATTGGTCTTTAAGATATGTTTCAAATCAAATTTTCAATGACTCAAAAGTTTCCTTAAAATGTGTACTATGTACCTAAATGTTTTTGATATTTATAAAGAAGTTTATTCTATGCCTTAGCTCTTTGATTATCAGACTGCTAGAGAATATGATGAAGAGAACACTTACCACAAGGGAAATGTTCTTTTATAGCATCCTTTAGTACTCATTATAGCTCTAAAAGAAATGTAAGCCAAGATTTCCAAGTATATTAGGTTCCCAAAGTTATCACTCAACAGTATTTGACACACAAAGAGATGATAGGTGAAGTTTGCACAGTCCTTGTTAGACCCTGGGTTTAATGATTTTTTTTTAAGGACAGTTGTATTAAAATAGGCTCGTTAAAAATATACTGCCATTCCAGCAGTATAAAAAATGCATGCAATAAGTTCACACAATGCATACCAATAATGACTCAACAAAATAAATGGTGAAATGAAACCTGCATTGCGCACACTGTGTTTAAAATAACCTTTAGGCATTTGGGGATTTTTATTGGCAACAATTTGGTGGCAAACTATTCAGTGTAAAAGAACAGTTTAAAAGCTAATAGGAAAAATCTGGCATTAATAATGTGGTAGAGTACAGTGAGAACAATAGTGAGGTTACTGCAGAGAGCAGTGTATCTAGATAATTAAACTTAAACCATTTTGGTCCGACAGCAGGGCAAGCTATGCCTGCTGGGAACATGAGAGGCCCATATGCAAAGCTGACTCTGAGAGTAAGAAGTTGGCTTCTCAGTTACACAAGTAGGTTGAGACGGAGAGCGGAGCAGTGCTGAGAAGGAAGGCAAATCACTGGGATTCATTAATCATCCTCTTCCCTGCTTTTTCTTCAACTTCAAAGGTTATTATCATCATTTTAATTATTTATGCTGGTACACATCACATCTCCTTCTTAATCTGTTTTAAATATAAGAACAAACAACTTAAACATATACAAGACCCTGGAGGTTCATGCCAAGATGATGTGTAGATAGAATTACCCATATTTTGAAATGAAAGTTTAAACCCTGATGCAGTTACTTCTTCCAGGCATTCATGAAGAGTCCAATACCATCTTTGTGTCTCAGTTTCTCAATATGCATGATAGTGATACAAATGTTAATCATGATCTTGTGATGCAGAGTGATCAATTAGCAAGTGATTAGGTCTTATTTCACATAAATGATTTTGTTGGCAGTCTTAGATATGTGTTCTGCAGAAGATGTATTCATATATATGACATTATATATATATATATATATATATATATATATATATAAACATATATATAAAGAATTATGGGATTTCATTAATAGCCACACCATAGCAAAAATGAACCGGGGCAGAGACAGAACACAGAATATGATTGTGGATGTTTACATTTAAATGTAGAAAAACACAATTAAAACTTATTGCATTGCTGATGTGCAAGAATAATGACCATGGGATCATCCAATTTGTTTTATTCTAGTTAGTCTTTTAAAGTGAGTTTTATTCATAGTCTTTTCTTTTTTTTTTCGCTCTCCTTCATTTTAACCTTGTCAAAATCCTGAATGAGAGACAGGCTGTGTCAGACACATTTGAAATTGTAGGATCCTAGAATTCTGTATTTAAGGAGAAAATGACAAGAATATTTAGATTGAAATTAGTCTAAGTACGCTTTCTAATTTCTGAGTTCAAAATCTGTCAAAGACTCAATACTTACTCATGCCTAAAGATCACAAAAAAAAAAAAAAAAAAAACTTTTTTCTTATATATTATTCACATTTAGTGTCGCACTTAGTAATCACAGCAGCCTTATGATTCTGTAGCATATATACGCTGAGCCCCTGGAACAAGCTCAGGTTCTTCGGAAACTTTTTCACAAAGAAAATCAGGGTCTTGGACAATGAGCCCCTGTATAGTTGAATTAAATACATAGCTGTCATTATACAAGGGAAATTTGCAGTTTGAGTACAGTTATAGTTTCACAAAAATACCTACCAAAATGTTCAAATGGAGAAATTTAAAAACAGGCATCAAAAATTTGGACCCAAGATTTAGTACTCCCCTAAGCCCAGCCCCCAGTGCAAACAGCCAACTCATTGGAAAAGACCCTGATGCTGGGAAAGATTAAAGGCAAAAGGAGAAGAGGGTGGCAGAGGATGAGATGGTTTGATAACATCATGGCTTGAAGGATATGAACTTGGGCAAATTCTTGGAGATAATAGGGGACAGGAAGGCCTGGCATGCTGCATTCCATGGGGTCACAAAGAGTCAGACAGGACTGAGAGACTGAACAAATAAACAACCCCCTCCCCCAGCACATGCACATCAGCAAACCTGGACCATACCAGGAAGGAGACAGGAAGAAACTCTGTTTCACTCTAACCATGCATGTGTGCTTAGGCGCTCAGTCATGTCTGACTCTTGCCACTCCATGGTCTGTAGCCCAACAGGCTCCTCTGTCCATGGAATTTTCCAGGCAAGAAGACTGGAGTGGGTAGCCATTCTCTTCTCCAGGAGATCTTCCTGACCCAGGTCTCCTGCATTGAAGGCAGAGTCTTTACTGTCAGTGCCACCAGGGAAGCCCACTTTAACAAATGACCCTGAATTCAGATCTGTGATGTTAACTCTCAATAAGTTTATACATATAGCTGAGATATTTCAAATCCTAAAAGATGATGTTAAAGTGCTGCACTCATAGGCCGGCAAACTTGGAAATCACATCAGTGGCCACAGGACTGGAAAGGTGGTTTTCATTTGAATCCCAAAGAAAGGTATTGCCAAAGAATGTTCAAACTAACTCACAATTGCACTCATCTCGCATGCCAGCAGAGAAATGCTGAAAACTCTCCAAGCTAGGCTTCAACAGCTTGTGAACCAAGAACTTCCAGGTGTTTAAGCTGGATTTAGAAAAGGTAGAGGAACAAGAGATCAAATTGTCAACATCCACTGGATCATAGAAAAAGCAAGAAAATTCCAGAAGGACATTTACTTCTGCTTCATTGACTACAATAAATTATTCAACCGTGTGGATCACAGCAAAGTGCAGAAAATTCTTAAAGAGATAAGAATACCAGATCACCTTACCTGCCTCCTGAGAAAACTGTATCCAGGTCAAGAAACAATAGTTAGAACTGGACATGAAACAATGGACTGGTTGAAAATTGGGAAAGGAGTACATCAAGGCTGTATATTGTTACCCTGCTTGTTTAACTTATATGCAGAGTACATTATGTGAAATGCCTGGTTGGATGAAGCACAAGCTGGAATCAAGTTGCTGGGATAAATAACAATAACCTTAAATATGCAAATAGCACCACACATATGGCAGGAAGTGAAGAGGAACTAAAGAGCCTCTTGATGAAAGTGAAAAAGGAGAGTAAAAATGCTGGCTTAAAACTCAACATTAAAAAAACTAAAATCATGACATCTGGTCCCATCACTTCATGGCAAGTAGAAGGGAAAACAATGGAAACAGTGACAGACTTTATTTTCTTGGGCTCCAAAATCACAGCAGATGGTGACTGCAGCCATGAAATTAAAAGACACTTGCTCCTTGGAAGAAAAGCTATGACAAACCCAGACAGCATATTAAAAAGCAGAAATTACTTTGCTGACAAAGGTCCGTCTAGTCAAAGCTATGGTTTTTCCCGTAGTCATGTATGGATGCAAGAGTTGGGCTATAAAGAAGGTTGAGCACTGACAAATTGATGCCTTTTAATGTGGTGTTGGAGAAGTCTCTCAAAAGTCCCTTGGACTGTGAGGAGATCCAATCAGTCCATCCGAAAGGAAATCAGTCCTGAATACTTATTGGAAGGACCGATGCTGAAGCTCCAATACTTTGGCCATCTGATGTGAAGAACCAACTCATTTGAAAAGACCCTGATGCTGGGAAAGATTTAAGGCAGGAGGAGAAGGGGACGACAGAATATGAGATGGTTGGATGGCATCACCAACTCGTTGGACATGAGTTTGAGCAAGCTCCGGGAGTTGGTGATGGACAGGGAAGCCTGGCATGCTACAGTCCATGGGGTTGCAAAGAGTTGGACACAATTGAGCAACTGAACTGAAACCTTATACATAGAATTACTAGCAAGCAAAAAAATGTTATTAGATTTTTAGTGTTATTTTCCAATAAATGTTAGTTTTTATCCTAGAAGCCATCCCCAAATGATCAAGAAATGTAAAACAAAAAAGAAGAACGAGGGAAAGAAAACAGGGGGAGGGAGAAGAAGAAGAGGGAGTGAAAACAACTTCTCCCAGCCCCCTCTCTTTACTCCTGTCCTTATAGCCACACACTTAGCACCAAGATGCTCTTTAGATTCATTTCAATGGGGTGTGGCTATTAACAAAAAGGACCAAGAAAGTGCTATGAAAGTGAATATGAAACTCTTGCTCAGTCAGTCTGACTGTTTGAGACCCCAAGGACTATACAGCCCATGGAATTCTCCAGGCCAGAATACTGGAGTGGGTAGCCTTTACCTTCTCCAGGGGATTTTCCCAATCCAGGAATTGAACCCAGCTCTTCCACATTACAGGCAGGTTCTTTCCCAGCTGAGCCGCAAGGGAAGCCCCAGAAAGTTATATGGTTGCCCAAAATGGTGACTGAATGTAAGAATCACTTCTTGATATCCTCTTCCCCCTCTTGTTGGTGTCCTCTGCATTTGCTTCCTTAAAGTAACAGATCTGAAAGAGTGGGGGTGGAGTCAACTCCAAGATAGGAAAAGAAGAAAAGGAAAAAAGTAGCCTGACTGCAGCTTAGCTTTGTGAATTCAAGAAGTGTGTGTGTTTGAAAAATGAAGGTGCATAAGTTAGCGTAGCTCCAGGGCACTGGCTCCCCTAGTGTTAGCATAGCTGACATACTGACAGTTTATATGGAATTTATGTGCCTATTTCCTCTGCTTTTTATGGGAAAACATGTTGTTACCTTACAGCTGCCCACATCACATGCCGCCAATCCGCCTCTGAGCCATAGAGCACCTTTCTCAAGGAAACATACATACATCAAGGGCTTATGTATTTTTTACAATGTTGTAAGGGGGAAATAATAAAATATGGATTATTGTGTACACCATTTCGCAGTTTAATTTTTTTTTTATTTAACTGGCTTAATTGACTATGACCATTTTTATTGTCCCTTTCCCCACCTCATCTGGCCATTTTAATTGTTTATGTGTTTGTGTACAATTGGATGGCATCTGGAAAAGGACAGGAGCTGTAACCACAACTTAAAAGCCAATTGTAGAGCTTTAAAAAGTAAATAAAGCATTTAAGCTGCCACATCAGGCAGAAGATAAATGTAGATGTAAACAGAGGGAAATGTATGTTCTGAAGTAAAATGCTTGAAGATCAGCTCTTCTTTTCAGTAACCTGCGGGAGTCCTGGATGCTTTGTGCTCTCTGGCTGGTAGAAGGCAGTAAACAGGGAACTATGGCAGGGCTTTCATTCTGCCCCTTTCCTTGGGATGAGCACATTCCTAGGATCTGCCATCACCTACCCTGATACCCTTACTGTGGCACTGTAGCTTTTCTTTCAAGAATATCTGATTTTTCTCTTTTACCACTTATTTTTCTTCTTTCAATGAGATGCTAGAAGAAAAACAAACCATTTATACCAATTTACATTTCTCACTTCCCAAACTTATAAGAAATTTAAATGCATGTTAATTTTTTTTTAAAACACCATCCTTGTAGAGAAGGGGGACAAAAGGAAGCAAATGTAGAAAAATATGGGAAACCTATTGAAAACGCGTTCATTTCTCATTCCATGATTCACACGTTCCGTGTGAGTCAGAGCAAGCACCTTCACCTGAGCATACTGAGATACCCTCTTGACCACATTCCTAGGATCTGCCGTCACTCACACTGATACCCTTACTGTGCACTCTAGCTTTTCTTGCAGGAATATCTGATTTTTCTCTTTTACCGTCTATTCTTCTTCTTTCAATGAGATGCTAGAAGAAAAACAAACAATTTAGACCAATTTACATTTCTCAGAGTTATATACCCTTGTAAATATGACCTTGTTATTATGAATCAAGTTTTAATTGGGAAGTGAAGAATATAATACAATGAGAGAGAAAAATGGGGACAGATTTGCTAATATAAAGCATGGGAGACAAATTCTTTGTAATATGCAAGACTGGCTCTTGACCCTTCCAAAGGCAATATTTGTAAATATCATTCAGCATTCATCTTGCCAAGCCCCCTCAAATTTGTCTGCTCAAGCTTATTGGGCTACCCCTGAAGATGGAATAATATTAGGCAAGAAAATGTAAAGGAGGTTTTTTCACTTAAAGGAGAGTGATAATGTATATGAACTTAGCCTTCTAATGGGCAGACTGGACCCTAAATGATGTCAAAAATTCTCTCATTTCTCCATTCTCTCTTTGTATGTGTGTGTGTGTGTAGGGACATTTTGGACATCCCTACCTGATAATCGTGTCATAGTGACTTCTTAGACATTTTAAAAATGACGTATTCTTATTCTTTTTGGGTATATGAAGATTTTTAGCTTCAAAGACTGCATTCTTCCATCAGACTACTTTTTGAAGAAAATGCTTTCTACGTGTGCAGAGAAAAAGTTATAAATGTTACAAAAAGTTATAAACTAAGACGCTTGTGCAGGAAGTCAGCTTGTAGTGACAAGATGCATGGTCTGCCCCTCCTGCAACCTACCTTGCAATCTTCCTTTTTTTTCCAGGGGCATCAGTGAGTTACGGCAAAATCATTGTCTTCTAGTGTTTGCTCTTCTCTCTGTGATGTTCTATCCCCTAAAATGTTACATGGCCTTCCTTCAGTATTCTATACCAAAACTGATAAAAGGGTAAATTATTTGATAAGTGCAAAGGATCTATAATAACAAATAGCAAACACACAGAGATATTTTCATGAATGAAGTTGTTTCTTTTACAAGATATGGTCTGTTAATGTTTGTGTCCAGCCCGGTTTGGAGATGGTTCCCTCTCTAATTCCTAACCTGCCTCCACATAACAGAGGCTGCCTTTAACCTACCTGCTGAGTCTTTTCAAAGTTAAAGTCAAGAAAAGTCAAGGGCCCCAAGTCAGTCTATGTCAAATATATGAGATCTTATTATATGGGAGAGACATTTTACTTGTTTTTTGGAGCTCTAGTATGTGAAATCATGATCCATGATTGTGACATGGTGATGTAGTTCAGCCGAAAATGAAGAAACACCCTTTAAAGAGTAGTTCTGAATTTATGGGTAGTATGAGATGCTTGAGAACACTGGGAGTCAGAAGTAAAGTTTGAAAGACCAGGAGGGACATAGTATACTCATACATAAGGACGGGAGTGGTTCATAAAATTACCTGGGGCAATCACTCCCTCTTTATCTGAAGGTGAATGACTCTTCTATAGTTTTAGTTTAATGTCAAGATTCTTAAACACATAGCTGCAAAGGAAGACACCCCCACTGATGTGACTTATCACACTGTTAGGTAAAGATGGTATTTGCCAAACTTTAGGTCTGAATGAGTCTCAACTGTGGAGCTATTAATAAATGCTAGGAGGACTCAGTTACCTGTAGCATATGTGTCTCTGTTATATCAGGGTCAGAGGGGGTGACATTTGTTCCCCCTCTGCAGTTATTTAGATAATATCTGGCATACATTCTCAGTTTGCTTGTACCTAGTATTGCTTTTAGGTTTCATGCCTGCTTATACTATCTAGAAAATAATGTGCATGTCCTAGCTCAGGACTCTGTTAGCATTGTTTCTGAGGGAGAGAAATATATTCTGCATTTTTCATGCCCTACGATTGTTCCTCCAGATCAGGAATGTATAAACAAAGAAATATGATGAATGCAACCTGCTCTCATGTCAACCTGCATTTATTAAAAGTGAAAAGCCAAAGAGATCATAAAGCCTATGTACCAAAATGTGTGTTAATACAATCAGTGCCATCTGACACTGACAACAGAAAGAACAGGGACAACTTCAGCTTTCAGAAACAAAAATAAACAAAGAGAATAAGGTCCATGATATGTGGGTGTGTGTGTTTGTGTATGTATACTTTTGTTGAAGAAAGCATTTGCAAGTATTTGCTACAACTTTCCCTACATTCCCTAAAATTTGTCTAAAGACAAAGACAGTTAAAACACAGAGAGACTGATCTGAAAGGAATCCTAGAGAGTATCTCATCCAACTCTCTCATTTTACTGATAAGAAGCCTGAAGCCCAGGGGTGTGAAATGTTTTGTCCACAATTGTGTTGTTTTTTGATGGTGGAACCAGAACTTGGGAGAAATATGTTCATCTTGCTTCCACAACAGCCCTTAGGTGAAACACTGATGGATTTCCAGTGACTGAAGTAGATTGGAGGAAGTTAATTTTGTATCTTTACTATAGTGAATTATTTGCTTTAGGATACCAAGGGCCACACCTAGAAAGTTGCTAGTCACAAGCATCCTAGCTTGCATTGGGTATGAAACACTCTTGTTTCTGATGATGTTGAGACTTCATGAAATGATTACTTGTTGAACAAAAGCTGCTAACATTTATGGAATGCTTGTATCTGCCAGTATCAGTTTTAAGTGCTTTTAAATTTTAACTGTATGTAATCCTTCATACAAAAGTGATATAATTACATAATTGTTTCTCCTTACAGAATGAGAAAACTGATACTCAGATTTCTGTCCAATATCACAGCAAGGACAGAAGTACAATTGCAGTCTGAACAATATGGTTCCAGGGCCTGCTTTCTTAACCACCAATTCATTTTGTTGCCTGAAAATTAGTGTACCATGGACTTTACATATGTAAAGCGAAAATGTGTTACTTAAAGAAGTACCATTTAAACTTATCACCACTACACAGTTCATTACAAATAATTGTCACTTTGGAAAGCAGAGCTCTACAGGAAAGGCACTCAGGACAGGTTAAGTTTTGAAATTTGTTTAAAAAATTAGATTGATTTTAAGTGGGATTGGGATATGATTATGTGCAGTTCGGTTCAGTTCAGTCGCTCAGTCATGTCCGACTCTTTGCGACCCTATGAATCGCACCATGCCAGGCCTCCCTGTCCATCACCAACTCCCGGAGTTTACTAAAACTCATGCCCATCGAGTCGGTGATGCCATCCAGCCATCTCATCCTCTGTCATCCCCTTCTCCTCCTGCCCCCAATCCCTCCCAGTATCAGGATCTTTTCCAACGAGTCAACTCTTCGCATGAGGTGGCCAAAGCATTGGAGTTTCAGCTTCAGCATCAGTCCTTCCAATGAACACCCAGGACTGATCTCCTTTAGGATGGACTGGTTGGATCTCCTTGCAGCCCAAGGGACTCTCAAGAGTCTTCTCCAACACCACAGTTCAAAAGCATCAATTCTTCAGAGCTCAGCTTTCTTCACATTCCAACTCTCACATCCATACATGACCACTGGAAAAATCATAGCCTTCACTAGACGGACCTTTGTTGGCAAAGTAATGTCTCTGCTTTTTAATATGCTATCTAGGTTGGTCATAACTTTCCTTCTAAGGAGTAAGTGTCTTTTAATTTCATGGCTGTAGTCACCATCTGCAGTGATTTTGGAGCCCAAAAAAATGAAGTCTGACACTGTTTCCACTGTCTCCCCATCTATTTCCCATGAGGCGATGGGACCAGATGCCATGATCTTAGTTTTCTGAATGTTAAGCTTTAACTCAACTTTTTCAATCTCCTCTTTCACTTTCATCAAGAGGCTCTTTAGTTCCTCTTCACTTTCTGCCATAAGGATGGTGTCATCTGCATATCTGACGTTATTGATATTTCTCCCATCAATCTTGATTCCAGATTGTGGTTCTTCCAGCCCAGCATTTCTCACAATGTACTCTGCATATAAGTCAAATAAGCAGGGTGACAATATATAGCCTTGACGTACTTCTTTTCCTATTTGGAACCAGTCTGTTGTTCCATATCCAGTTCTAACCGTTGCTTCCTGATCTGCATACAGGTTTCTCAAGAGGCAGGTCAGGTGGTCTGGTATTCCCATCTCTTTCAGAACTTTCCACAGTTTCTTGTGATCCACACAGTCGAAGGCTTTGGCATAGTCAATAAAGCAGAAATAGATGTTTTTCTGGAAGTCTCTTGCTTTCTCGATGATCCAGTGGATGTTGGCAATTTCGTCTCTGGTTCCTCTGCCTTTTCTAAAACCAGCTTGAACATCTGAAAGTTATCAGTTCACGTATTGCTGAAGCCTGGCTTGGAGAATTTTGAGCATTACCTTACTAGCGTGATGATGAGTGAAATTGTGCGGTAGTTTGAGCATTCTTTGGGATTGCCTTTCTTAGGGATTGGAATGAAAGCTAACCTTTTCCAGTCCTGTGGTCACTGCTGAGTTTTCCAAATTTGATGGCATATTTAGTGCAGCACTTTCACAGCATGCTCCAAAAATCCAGACCCTATAAGGTCTCATCTGGAAGACCAGATTGAGGTGAAATTATACTGGTAAGCAGCTTCAGGACTCTTGGGACAAAAAGAAGGCACTGGGATTCAGAAGAGAAAGAAAACAAGAAAAGTAAAAGAAAGAGTAAGTGATTGGCAAACACATGCAATATATAAACACACACATATATAGGCACATTTGTCCCACAGTATCCCCATGAATTGGCCCCAGGAACCCCTCTGGACACCAAAATGGCATAGTATTAGGTTGGTGCAAAAGTAATTGCAGTTTTGTATTGCTGCATTTAGCCATTTGATATTGGAATACGTTCTTAAATAAATGTGGCTATATTATCATTTTACTGTACATTTCTTGTTTTATGTTTTTGCTAATGAATTGTTACTTGATGTTTATTTTATATGTATATTAGACTATGGGAATGATGCGAGACATAAAGCAAATTTGAGGTGTTTTTTTTTTTTTTTTTATTCAAATTCAAAATGGGTCATAAAGCAGCAGAGATAACTCTCAACATCAACAACTCATTTGGCCCAGGAACTGCTAATGAACATACAGTGCAGTGGTGGTCTCTCAGAAGTTTTGCAAAGGAGACGAGAGCCTTAAAGATGAGGAACATAGCGGGCAGTCACTGGAAGTTGACAATGAGGAACTAAAAGTATCACTGAAGCTGATCCTCTTACAATCACATGAGAAGTTGCCCAAGAACTCACCACTGACCATTCTACGTTCATTTGGCACTTGAAGCAAATTAGAAAAGTGAAAAAGCTTGATAAGTGGGTGCCTCATGAGCTGACTACAAATCAAAAAATCGTCATTTTGAAGTATTGTCTTCTCTTATTCTATGCAACAACAGTGAACCATTTCTCAATCAAATTGTGATGTGATATTGAAAGTGGATTTTATATGACAACCAGCAATGACTAGCTCAGTGGTTGGACTGAGAAGGAGCTCCAAAGCACTTCCCAAAGCGAAAATTGCACCAAAAAGGGGGGGGGGGGTGTGTGTCATTGTCACTGTTTGGTCTGCTGCCCATCTGATCCACTACAGCTTTCTGAATCCTGGTGAAACTATTACCTCTGAGAAGTATGCTAAACAAATCGATGAGATGCACTGAAAACTGAAATGACTGAAGCCAGCATGGGTCAGCAGGAAGGGACGAATTCTTCTCCACAATGCCTGACTGTACATCACACAATCAACACTTCAAAAGTTTAATGAATTGGGCTAGAAAGTTTTACATCATCTGCCATATTCACCTGACCTCTCACTAACCAACTACCACTTCTTCAAGCATCTCAATAATTCTTTGCAGGGAACATGCTTCCACAACCAGTAGGACACAGAAAAATTTTTTCCAAGAGTTCATTGAATCCCAACACACGGATTTTTATGGTATAGGAATAAGCAAACTTACTTCTCATTGGCAAAAATGTGTTGATTGTAATGACGCTTATTTTGATTAATGAAGATGTGTGTGAGCCTAGTTATAATGATTTAAAATTCAGAGTTCAAAACCGTTATTACTTTTGCACAAACTTAATATATGCATATAAACTATGCATTCTCCTAGACACTTTAATAACCATTTTTAGATTTCTTACAATATTTAATATAATGTAAATGCTATTTAAATAGTTGCTTGTTCACGGCAAATTCAAGTCTTGCTTTCTGGAACTTTCTACATTTTTTTTTTTTTTGAGTATTTTTAATTTGTGGTTGGTTGAATCTGCAGATGTGGAATCTGCAGAAATGGAGGGTCAACTGTATATTACATATGTAAATAATATGCTTCATGATGTATATGCATATACAGTCTACATTATGATTTATGCTTTCATGTGCAGTAGGTTAACTCTTAGAAATGTGGTTATAGTACATGTTCAGTCCTCTTATTCTTCATTAACTGAAGTCCCAGTTGAAACTTAGTGGCTCTTCTCGTCTGTCCCTCAGCTCTGGATTGATCTATTAGATAGTCTGATGAATTCCTCTTTCAAACACTGACTTTAATTTGTTTTCTTCAATCCCTTATACTTCATTTTATTTTTTTTCCCATTTATTTTTATTAGTTGGAGGCTAATTACTTTACAATATTGTAGTGATTTTTGCCATACATTGACATGAATCAGCCATGGATTTACACATATTCTCCATCCCAACCCCCCTTCCCACCTCCCTCCCCACCCCATCCCTCTGGATCTTCCCAGTTCACCAGCCCCGAGCACTTGTCTCATGCATCCATTTTAATTATATCCATTTGCTAATTCAAATGTTTTTCTTAAGTTTCTGCTTTCTAAAGCATAAACCTGTTTTTCATAGCCTTCAAGCTTATCCACAATCTAACTTCCACTTGCCTTTTTAGTACACAACTCCTCTGACATGTACTGTCAAATGAGTCCACTGGCCATTCTCAAAATATGTTCTGTGTTCCTGCTTTTGAATTTTTGCTTATGGCATTTCCTCTACTTAAGACCTCTCAACTTCTAAATCCTACCTCTTCTCAGTACCTCACTGAAGTGCTATCTCCTTTTGGAAGCTTTTCTTTTATTGTCACAATCAGAAAAAATTCTGGTGAATTCTAAAGGACCTTTAATGACGTGACATCTATTGTATGCTGCCTTGAATTGCGGTTACTTGTATGTAAGTTAGGAATATACAACACTTGTGTGTCTTCAAACACCCTTGAATGCTGAATAGTTTCTTATTAGCCCAAATCATACTTTTTTCACTCTAACCCTCTCTCTTTAACTATGCAGAGAATTAGGCTCCAGACATGTATACAGTAAAGAAAGTTTTGTTAAATGAACAGAAGACAAATGTTCCATGATCTGTCCATTTACTAGTTTCTGATCTTCTCTCTTTCTAGTCACTCCCATATTCATTTCTAGTTGCTGCAGCCCTCTGGGCTGTTTCTCAAATCTTCAAGAATCTCCCTGACTCTGATTTGTTTTTTTGTTTTTTAATCTATTTATCATCATCTGACTTTGACTCATACATTTATTTGTTTGTTGTTTGTTTCTCCCAACTGAGAATAAAACCCACGAGACTAAATCCCATGAGAACATAGGATAGTATTATTTGGGGGATATGAACTGCATCTAATAGGGGTTTAATAAATATCTGTTGAGTTAGTAAAGGAGTGAGTTATTTAGTTTAGTTTTGTTTTTAATTTTAATGGGACGTGAATCGAGGGAGAACACAGAAAACATCACTTTCCATACCAAGGTAACTTAAAATAAAAACTGTAAAGTCAAGTCATGTAGTTTAGATGTGCTTACTTCAATTGTTAGTATATGTGGATAAAGGAGCTTGGCTCAAGGGGCTCAAATTCAAGTTAGATCCATTCTCTGGATCCAGCTATCAATTTGTAGGGAATTCTAAGGACAGAAGAACATGTTGAACTGCACCACGAGTGTGCCCTCAGCAGCGTGAAGACAGTGGGGAATGCTACAAGTTAAATATACCAGATTTTCAATTAATAAATTACAAAGACAAAAAAGAGATGGAGGGAGAATTTGTATACCAAAAGGGATATATTGCTTTTGTTTTTTTTAAATAAAAGGCAAGCAAAACTAACTGAACTAAACTAATCTAGAGATGAACACCTAGGTAATAAAGTCATAGAGCAATGAATAAAAGTGATAACTAAGAAAGTCATAAAAACTGTCACTTTGTCACTTTTGGAGGTGGGGAGGGGGTGAATTGGGATTGAGTCCATAGAGGACCTTCTGGGCTAGACAGCAAAGCTCCATTTCTTGACCCTTTGGTGGGTCGGGAGTATTGCCTTACAATAAATAAGTCATGCATTTTGTTTGAATGTAGGTTGATGAATTTCTTTTATTTTACAATAAAAGAAGGAAGCAAAAGGCTTGGTCTATAAGTAGCAGGTCAACACTTTAAAATTTCAGTGTACACTATTGTGTCACCTCCCCAGTGTGGTCTGCTTGATGTCTTTGTCTTGAAACACCACCCCCCCCACCACCCCACAAATGCACTGAACGATAAGTTTGGTGAATTCTGGACCTTAATCAAATTCTTCATCACCGACACCATCTTCCTCTATCCTTCATTTTGTACTCATTCATTGAAATCAAGAATTAACCTATGTGATCAGTGCCCTGTCAGCTCCTTCACTTGCTAGTTAGGGAGTCTTAATGAAACCATCTTCCAATTTTCTTATTAGGAAAAGAATGAGAGACAGACAGACACAGAGAGAGGATGAGTGGAAGGATGGAAGAAAAGAAAGAACATAAAGAAGAAGGAAAGAAGAAAAGAGTAAAGAAGAAGAGAGAGTGAGGGGGGAGATGGAAGAAACTTGCCCATAGCTGTATCTTGGATGAAAGGGAGAGTGAGTGGGATCATAATGAAAATTTTGTTTATTCATTTATTTTCCAAAAGCAGGAAACTTTGGTCCTCAAACAGCATCAAGGATAATTAAAGCAATGATGAAATATGTTGGTCGATTCCAAATGTCTTCACAGGAGTGATTAATTGCAGTTTGGACTTTGAGAAATTCCAAAAGAGATTGCAATAGAAGAGGATCTTGATCTTGGACTGTGTCTGGCTTTTTTTCTTTTTTTCCATTTTTACTGTTATTAAAGTTATATCTCTGGATACATAAAGACAGAAATGTGCTTAGTGCTTAAGCAGATTTAAAGAATAACCCCCACTGTGCTACTACACATCAGTAGACATTTTACAATGTGCCAGAGACATGCAGGCAATAATTTAGGAGAAAATTATCAATATGTAGATATTTCATAAGCCCACAGTCAGAGTACCTTATAAAATTGATGTCTTTGGAGAGATTTCTTTTTTTTTTCTTTTTTTCTTCTTTTTAATACTACACTAGCATAATTTAATTTAACATGGCCAAGATCTCAATCTTCTGCTCACAGCCCATCAGCTGATTCATGGAGTAAGTGTTCCAAAGCAAGGGCATTCAAGTTAAGGGTAAAAACAAAATAGAATCCAGAGGAAAAGGATGCACTTTTCTATCTATGGGTGGTCCTTGTAGCTCATTTAGCTCTTTTCCTTGACCAGAAGTGTTAGGTCACATCCCCAAAATAGGCAGATTCCACTTGGATAAGCAGCTAGGATCCTTCTCTGTATCACAAAACTCATAGCTAATATTGACCAACTGCTCTAAAATGCTAGACATTGAGTCAAGACTGCTACAATTATCACTATAGATGAAGACACTTAGAGAGTCCAGGAGAGTGGACTTTGCCAACACAGGAGCTGGAGTTCTTCACCCAGTGGAGTACTCCAAAGCCGATGCTCTCAAAAGCAAACTGCCTCACTATTTCTGGTCCTGCCAAAATGGTAAATTATTCCTCAGGACATTAAGTACCATGTAGGTGAAATCCTAACACATTAGCATTTGAGATGATAATAATGGGGAAATTCCATAGCTTCTGGCATCAGAAATCTGGAGTTCAGGTCCAGGCATACAGACTTACTGTGATCTTAAGTTGTTTTTTTTTAAATCCTCTCTAGGACTTAGCTTCCTCACACAGTTGGGGTGAGAAATTGAAATAGAATATGTGAAAGTTTATCATATACTCTGATGAGTCATGGGAATATGAGTTTTTGTCTATAAGGAAGAAAGTGAGGTTGAGAAATAGTAAGTGGCTAGGCCAGTCACATAGCTGGATAAGTTATGAAAGGTTTGAACAGATAATTCAAGTCTCTTCAAACACATTTGTAAACTTTTCTTCAAAAGGCATGTCAACTTTAAATTGAATTAATAGTCTCAGGGCTTTTACCAGTAATTTGTTAGCACTGTTCTTGGCACACTGTGGTACCTAATAAATACTAGATAATATAGTTAGTGTGGCTTCCCAGCTGATTCAGTGGTAATGAGTCCACCTGCCCATGCAGAACACACAGGAGATTAGGATTTGAAAAGATCTGCTGGGAGACGAAATGTCAACCCACTCTAGTATTCTTGCCTGGAAAATTCCATGGACAGAGGAGCCTGGCAGGCTATAATCCATGGGGTCACAAAGAGTCAGACACCACTTAGCAACTAAGCACACACACACATTATAGTCAGTAATGTTACTTTTTTCTCAGCTTTGTTGTGGAGAAGGCATTAAATGAGAAATACAAAAAGAATTTTTAAAACTAATACATGATAATAATTTCAGGCAAAGTTAAGACTTTATATTCAGAATTATATTCAGATGTAATTGCTCTCTTCACCAACACTTAACCAACAATTGATCATAATGCTATTAGAAAGAAACAACCGACCTTTTCTGTAAAGAGACTTACTTTCTGGACCAGCACAATGGTTAATCTGTGTATGTCTCATAACTCCAATCAATTGGTAATACAAATATTCAATATCTTTCCTTATCCTTACCAGCCAATGTAGGTGTAGAAGCTTTAAAGGAAATTCAAGCATCTTGATCTGTTGACATTTCCTTCTAAACTCTCTATTTCAAATGGTGGAAGAGACTATTAGTCCAATAAATCTTTGATTTCCACCAAAACTAACCACTCCTTTGATAGTGCCTTAAGCCAAAGGCCTTTTCCAGGAGCAAGCAGCTTGAATCACTCCATAGCACATTCACTCACACTCCACCAGCCCCATCTAGCATCATTTTTGTACTGGTAAAACTAGGTTAAAAAAATAATAATAAGTAGATACTGGGGTGTTTTAAGAAGACAGGAAAGAAAGAAGCAATTAACAGTGCAAGGAGGGTTAAGGCTATTCCCATTATTTTACTCCAAGAGGCTGGTGTGGCCAGGAGGTAGAACCACAACGTCTTATCAATCCTCTTTCAGTTCTGGCCAACTCCTTGTGAAGTTTCCTGTGGTGACCTGAGCATTCTTGGATCTAGCTCTTCCTGGTGACCCCCAAACTGTAGACCAGAGTTGAGTTGTGGCCTGGTGACTACACTCTGGGCTTCTCCAGGCTGTGCTTGAGGTTCAAACAGCTCTTGAAGTCAGGAATCAGATACATGTGGGTCTAAATCAATTGGCTGACTCTACCTACAGCCAGAAACCTGCGCCCTTTCTGCTTGCAGGGAACAAAAGCCTCTAGCAAGGGGCACAGCTTCTCAGAGTCAGGAGATGGCCACACAGCTGGGTGATGTCAGGGACAGCCCCTCCCCTGAGCTGGGGGCTTTTCCCGCTTGTTTTCTTTTTTAAATTGTCGACCTAAGCTGTCTCTTCTGCCTTTTGAAAAGGACATAAGAAGTCTGAGCCCAGTGCTCAGACTCCGGCCTGGTGCACTGGGAAGACCCAGAGGAATCGGGTGGAGAGAGGTGGGAGGGGGGATCGGGATGGGGAATACGTGTAAATCTATGGCTGATTCATATCAATGTATGACAAAACCCACTGCAATGTTGTGAAGTAATTAGCCTCCAACTAATTAAAAAAAAAAAAAGTTAAAAAAAAAAAAAGAAGTCTGAGCCCAGGGAGCTTCTCACCAGTAGTGCCTGCCAGGAACTGAAAGGGCCAATTAGCTGGGTCCCCTGCCCGGATCTCTCCTCCTCTCGCTGACTTGCTGGGGCCTCATAAATTAGCCATGCTGAGCCAGACTCCAGAACCCGGCACCTGCCGGCATCTCTTCAGACACCACAAACCCAAGGCGAGCTTCCCTCTGAGAGGGCCTGCAGGACTTGCTCTCAAGTTGCCTCAGTTGGAAATCGGTGGTTAACTGGGTCACAGGCAGCTGATGAAAACTCTAAAGGGAGTGAGTCTGCTAGGGACTGGCTTTCTTTGGAGAAAATAGTTTGCTCTTTCTATAAGGAAAAAGGGTTGGAAGAAGATAGAAAAATTTCACAATCTAGCCCAGCATTTCCTCCTTGTCTACCTTTCTCTCTTGACCCCACTAACACCCGACTTCAGCCAGTGTGGACAGACAGCATCTTTCTTTTCTCTTTCCTGCGGTGCCCCCTCCCTTCAGTGTCTTTTCTGCTATCTGATCTTCTCCTTGCAGGCAGGGCTGAGAAGCCATGTACCCCCAGGGGATTTTTTGGGTCCCCAACTTCAAAATATCCCCTCCCACCTCCTTTATATTATTATGTTTTAGTTGTAACCCTCCTTTAGACCTGTTCTGCCTAGAAGAGTAGCCGCTAGTCACATGTGGCTACTGAGCACTTGTATTATGGGTAGTCCAAACTGAGATGTGCTACAAGTGTAGAAAACACATTTCAGACTTAATGTTAAAAATTCAAAAGACCTCATTAATCATTTATATATATATATATAAAACATAACAAAATTATAATATTTTGGATAGTGTTTTTAAAATGGCTTAAACAAAATATACTATTGGATATAAACTCACATTTCTTTTCACTCTTTTAAAGGAACTACTAGAAAAGTATACACATGGCTTACATTATGCTTCTATTACGTTTTGAAAACTTTTGATACATGTAAACTAAGGTAAATACACAGACTTGTATTTTAGTCAAAACTAAAAAACTAGTCTTTTTTTCTCCTCTTTTATTGCTATTCCAGCGTGCAAGTAAAATTCAACACTGTCAAAGAAAAGATTTTCTTAAATCAAAATGGTCAGAGAATGATGGAAGAAGGAAGTTGGAGAACAGTTTCCCAGAGGAAATGGATGCTGACCCCCATCATCCCTGACATGAGGAAGGGCCCATGGTATCTGTAGTGTAGACCTCCTGGAGCAGAGTGGATCCAGGGTCATGTGTGGCAGGCTGTCCAGGTGGTGTGGGCATGTTCCCCCAGTGGATGTTCACCCACATCAAGAACTTCTCCCCAAGAAGTTATCAGAAGTAAAGCCTGCCTTGCTGTAGGCTTTGCTAATTCCTTTAAATATCTAGACATCATGGAGTTGAACTCTTAGTGAAACGACAGACATACAAGTACACAAGCAGAGGAAAAAAAAAGAAGTATAGAATGTTATAAGAAGTAACAAATATAGGACAGCATGAAAAAAAGCAACAAAGACATCAGGTAAAGTAGACAAGGAAAGACTCCAAAGAGGGAATATATAGGCTGAAATGTTAGCAATGAACAGAAGTAAATGGAGTGGGAAGTAGCCCTTCCAGTGACTGAAGGACACCAAGGATCCCAGGATCATGGCGGGATCAGCCCCACATTCGACAGAAGGGTAGGTGAGTGCAGGGCGCTGAGCAACCAGGATGGCTAAGACCCTGAGGCATGGAGGGGAGTTTAGATCAGTCTAAGTATTAAAATATAGGAATTGATCATATATCTTGAAAGGACCACATGATCTGTATTCACATCTAATAAAGTGTTCAGCTGCTGGGTGAGGGACAGACTACGGAAGGATGCAGAGGAAAGCAGAGTATTTTAGGAGAGAGATTACGACAGCTTGGATAACCCTTATATCCTCATATCTGCATCATGTTGTTTTAGTTATTCTACATTTATATGACTTTATGCCTGATAAGCCTCTTCTTATTCTTTTTCAAAAATATCTTGGGCATTTCCAGCTGTTTTATTTTCTGAGACACACCTTATAATTATTTTGTTACAGTTTACTTTCCTCAACGTCTACTGACATTTGGGATGGAATTACATTAAATGGTCAACTTAATGTTTGGGAAGTCCCATATAAATAATATCAAGTTCTTTTCAATCACCAGGAATAGATGTCTCGGCTTACCATTTTGTAAAACTGTCCCTAAGTAATGTTTGGTAGTTTCTCATGTAAAACCTAGATTAAAATTCTTCATTCACATTTCTTTCCAGATATTTTATATTTCAACTGATTCTTACAAATTATATTTTCTCACTGTATTTTCTAATAATACAATGTGGTACTACACATTTTTGTTTGGTGTTATTTTTAATAGATTCCACATTGGCTTTCTAAGTGGGCAATCACATCATCTGCCAATATTGATAACTTACAATTTTTTCCATTTATTCTATTTTATATGGTTCTACTTTTATTATACTCTTATTTCAATGAACATTTTTAAATAGTGGTAAAAGCAGCAACAATTATATATATTTTGGCCTTAGTTTGAAATGAATATTTTGTATTGTACTTAGCAAATATTATGTTTTCACTAAGGACAACTACTAATTTCAGTGGAGGACAACTACTAATAGCCCCAGAAAGAATGAAGTGGCTGGGCCAAAGCAAAAACGATGTTCAGCTGTGGATGTGTCTGGTGATAAAAGTAAAATCTGATGCTAGGAAGAACAGTATTGCATGGGAACCTGGAGTGTTAACTCCATGAATCAAGGTAAATTGGATGTGGTCAAGCAGGAGGTGCTAAGAATAAACATTGGCATCTTAGAAATCAGTGAACTAAAATGGATGGGAACGGGTGAATTTAATTCAAATAGCCATGATATCTACTACTGCAGGCAAGAATCCCGTAGAACAAATGTAGTAGCCCTCATAATCAACAAAAGAGTCCGAAATGCAGTACTCAGGTGCAACCTCAGAAATGACAAAATGATCTCAGTTCATTTTCAAGGCAAGCCATTCAACATCACAGTAATTCAGGTCTATGCCTCTATCACTGATGTCAAAGAAGCTAGGTTGATCAGCTCTATGTAGACCTAGAAGATCTCCTAGAACTAACATCAAAATATATCTCATTAATTATTGTGGATTGGAATGCAAAAGTAGGAAGTCAAGAGATACCTGGTGTAACAGGCAAGTTTGGTCTTGGAGTACAGAATGAAGCAGGGCAAAGGCAAACTGAATTCTGCTGAGAATGCACTGGTCATAGCAAATACCCTTTTTCAACAGCAGAAGAGACAACTTTACACATGGACATCACCAAATGGTCAATATTGAAATCACATTGATTACATTCTTGTAGTCAAAGGTGGAGAATCTGTATACAGTCATCAAAAACAAGACTTGGAGCTGACTGTGGCTCAGATCATCAGCTTCTCATTCCAAATTTCAAACTTAAACTAAAGAAAGTGGAGGAACTACTAAACTAGCCAGGTGCGAGTTAAATTGAATCCTCTATGAATATGCAGTAGAGGTAACAAATAGATTCAAGGGATTAGATCTAGTTACCAGTGTGCATGAAGAAATATGGACAGAGGTCCGTAAATATTGTACAGGAAGCAGTGAACAAAATCACCCCAGAGAAAAAGAAAAGCAAGAAGGCAAAGTGGTTATCTGAGGAGGCTGTGCAAATGGCTGAAGAAAAAAGAGAAGTGAAAAGCAAGGGAGAAAAGGAAAGGTGAATCCAAATGCAAAGTTCCAAAGAACAGCATGGAGAGACAAGAAGACCTTCTTCAATGAACAGTGCATAAAACTAGAAGAAAACAACAGAAGGGAAAAGACTAGAGATCCCTTCAGAAAAATTGGAGATATCAAGGGAACATTTCACCCAAAGATGGGCACAATAAAGAGCAGAAATGGTAGAGCCTAGAAGATGCTGAAGAGATCAAGAAGAGATGGATAGAATACACAGAACTATACAGAAAAGATATTAATGAACTAGATTATTATGATGGTATGGTCAGTCACCCAGAGCCAGACAGTCAGGAGAGCAAAGTCAAGTGAGCCTTAGGAAGCACTGCTGTTAACAAAGCTAGTGGATATGATGGAGTTCCAGGAGAACTATTCAAAACCCTAACGGATGATGCCATCACAGTGTTGCAATCAATATGTCAGCAAATCTGGAAGACCCAGCAGTGGCCACAGGACTGGAAAATGTCAATTCTCACCCCAATTTCCAAGAAGGGTAATACGAAAGAATGTGCTGACCATCAGACATTGCACACATCTCCCATGCTGGTAAGGTCATGTTTAAAATCTTGCATGCTAGGCTTCAGCGTTATGTGAACCTACAACTTCCTGATGTCCAAGCTGGTTCCAAAAGAGAAGAGGAACCAGAGATCAAATTGCTAACATTTTCAGAATCATAGAGAAAGCTAGGGAATTCCAGAAAAAACATCTACCTCTGTTTCAACCACTACACTAAAGCCTTTGGTTGTGTGGATCATAACAAACTGTGGAAAGCTCTTAAATAGAGGGGAATACCAGACCATCTTACCTGTCTCCTGAGAAACCTGCATGTGGGTCAAGAAACAATAGTTAGAACCCTGTATGGAATAAATGATTGGTTCAAGATTGAGAAAGGAGTATGACAGAGCTGTCTGCTGTCACCCTGTTTATTTAACCTATACACTGATCACATCATGAGAACTACCGGACTGGATGAGTTACAAGTTGAAATTAAGATAGGTGAGATAAACATCAACAACCTCAAATATGCAGATGATACCATTCAAATGTCAGGAAGACAAGAGGAACTAAAGAGCCTTTTGATGAGGGTGAAGGAAGATAGTGAAAGAGCCAGCTTAAAAGTAAATATTAAAAAATCTAAGGTCATGGCATCTGGCCCCATTACTTAATGGCAAATAAAAGGGGGAAAGATGGAAGTAGTGATAGGGAACAGTGACATTTTTCTCTTCTTGGGCTCTAAAATCACTGTGGATGGTGACTAGAGCCGTGAAATCAGAAGACAATTCCTTCTTGGCAGGAAAGCTATGACAAACCTAGACAGTATGTTGAAAAGCAGAAACATCACTCTACCAACAAAGGTCCATAGAGTCAAAGCTATGGTCTTCCCAGTGGTCATGTACTGTTGTGAGAGTTGGACAGTAAAGAAGGTAGAATGCCAAAGAATTGATGCCTTGTAACTGTGGTGGTTGAAAAGACTCCTGAGAGTCCCTTGGACAGCAAGGAGATAAAAGCAGTCAATCTTAAGGGAAATCAGCCATGAATACTCACTGGAAGGACTGTTGCTGAAGCTGAAGCTCCAATGTTTTGGTCATCAGATGTGAACAGTCAATTTATTGGAAAAGTTCCTGATGCTGGGAAAGATTGAGGGCAGAAGGAGAAGAGGGCTTCAGAGCATGGAATGGCTGGATGGCATCACAGATGCAATGGACATGAATTTGGGCAAACTTCGGGAGACGGTGAGGGACAAGGAGGCCTGGCGTGCTGTAGTCCATGGGGTTTCATTGTGTTCGTTGCAGCACTATTTGCAATAGCTGGTACATGAAAGCAATCTAGATCTCCATCCACAGCTGAATGGATAAAGATGTGGTACATATATACAGTGGAATATTACTCAGCCATAAAAAAATAAATTTCAGCCATTGGTCATGAGGTGGATGAACCTAGAACTTGTTATACAGAGTGAAGAGAGTCATAAAGAGAAAAACAAATATCATATATTAACACATATATATGGAATCTAGAAAAGTGGAATTGGTGAACCTATTTGCAGGGAAGGAATGAAGATGCAGATATAGAGAATGGACTTGTAAGGCCCAGTGGAGGAAGGAGAGTGTGAGATGAATTGAAAAGAAGTATTGACATATATACTGTCATGTGTGAAATAGTTAACTTGTGGGAAGTTGCTGCATAACACCAGGAGCCCAGACTGGTGCTTTGTGATGGCCTAGAGGGGTAGGACGGAGAAGGCAATGGCAGCCCACTCCAGTACTCTTGCCTGGAAAATCCCATGGATGGAGGAGCCTGGTAGGCTGCAGTCCATGGGGTCACAAAGAGTCAGACATGACTGAGCGACTTCACTTTCATTTTTCACTGTTATGCATTGGAGAAGGAAATGGCAACCCACTCCAGTGTTCTTGCCTGGAGAATCCCAGGAATGGGGTCACACAGAGTTGGACACGACTGAAGTGACTTAGCAGTAGCAACAGAGGGGTAGGATGTGGTGAGGTGAGGGAGTCTCAAGAGGGAGGGGATATATGTATAATTATGCTGGGTTCACATTGTTGTATGGTAGAAACCAACTCCTCCACTTAAAAAAAATTACTAAAATATTTTTAAAATAATAATAAAAAAGAAGCTAAACTAACACATCAATTCATTCTTTTCAGCCTTCTTAGTTTTTAATCTTTTTATTTTGGGCCAAATTGTTTTCTTTTTCCTCACAATTCTGAGTCCATAATTTGATTGAAGGATTATTTAGAAAATTTTTTTCTAAATTTTAATGTTTTCCTGTTTGAACTTTATATTGAACTGTTTTGGGGGGGAAATCTTAGAATAAGATCCACAAAGTTCTTTTTTTACATCCTCAACAAGTAGAGAATTGACAAATACTTATTAATCAGCTTATAATTTTACCTACTTAATCTGTAAAAGACCAAGAGAGTTGTATAAAATTTCCCACTTTTTGCCTTATAGCCTTTATTTCATGGTAGAAAGAAAATCACACAGTAAATTTTACCCTTTATTTTATAAAGATAATCTTCTTGGTCACACAGAATGATTCTCTAAGATATACTTAGTTTTCAAGGGATAATCTAATAAATCAGATAAATTTCTTAATAATATTAGCCAAACAATCATGTTTAGTTTACATTCTTCTGCTGTTATGCTTTGTGCATATTATACCTCCTTGGGATATTCTTGATTGTCTGTCTTCTGCTATTGAACTATATTTTACCTACTATTTCTGACTTCCTTCCATAAGTTGGGAAGTATAAATTTAATTTAAAATACTACTTGTAGCTATTTTTAAATTTAAAAAAAGTACTTTTTCTTTATTATAAATATGTGTTAGTGATAAAAACTATTAAAATTTATTTAAAAATATAAATACATGAGATTTGCCAGACATATTTTGTAAAGGAAAAATATAAAGGATGATTTTTTCAGTCAGATATCAGAAGATATGAAAATGTGCAATAAATTGAAAAATGTGGTTCTGTTGCAAAATACATATCCAAAAAGTGAGAGAGAGGAGTAAATTAAGAACAGCCTCAGGAATTTAAGAAAATTCAGTAGATGAAAAAGTTATCCTTTCAAATAGGAGAGGAAATGTTGGATTATTTGATAAACGATATTGAGAAAGATGATTATATGTTTGGAAAATACAAAGTTAAGTCTAGGCCCTATTCCAGAGCACACATTCTAATGGAAAAAGGCAAATTGACAAGTAAGATAATTGTAGGCATTTCCAAGAAAATAAAGAAACCTAAAAGGGTAGAGAGTGCACCTCAGAGTAGGAATTGTGGGAATTTCAATAAGGTGTGCCAAAAGCTTTTTAAAGAGAAATATCTCTGAAACAGTCACGTGAAATTTGGGGAAACTCATTTTTAGCCAATGTCTTGGCAAATGTAAAGGCCTTGTTGTGGAAATAGGTTCGGCAGACTTGACTACTGTATGAAGGCCAATATCACTGCAGCTTAGGGAAGAGTCAAGAGAAAGATAGCTAAAATCAAAGCAGAACAAGCAGAATTGTTTTTAAGCCAGATTGACAATTTTTACTTAATAACTACCTAGTCTGGTGAATGTGTGGGAAAATAATCTCTGTTATACATTCTTACCAAGAGGATAGATGGATAAAATATATTTGGAGAGGAACCAAATGTGTCCATCAAAATGTCCAAAAAAAAGTCCATCAAAAGGAAAACATACGTTTTTATCCGGCTGTTGCTTAGTTGCCAAGTCATGTCCAATTGTTTGCAACCCCATGGACTGCAGCATGCCAAGCTTCTCTGTCCATCACCAATTCCTGGAGCTTGCTCAACCTCATGTCCATGAGTAGGTGATATCATCCAACCATCTTATCCTCTGTTGCCCCCTCTTCTCCTGTCCTCAATATTTCCCAGAGTCAAGATTTTTTCAAATGAGTCAGCTCTTTCCATCAGGTGGCCAAAAGTACTGGAGCTTCAGCTTTAGCGTCAGTCATTCCAACTTATATTCAGGACTGATTTCATTTAGGATTGACTGGTCTGATCTCCTTGTTGTCCAAGGAGCTCTCAAGAGTCTTCCCCAACACAATCCAAAAACATCAAATCTTGGGTGCTCTACCTTATTTATGGTCCAATTCTTACATCTGTAGATGACTGCTGGAGAAAGCATAGCTTTGACTATATGGACCTTTGTCAGCAAAGTGATGTATTTGCTTTTTAATATGCTATCTAGGTTTGTCATAGCTTTTCTTCCCAGGAGCAAGAGTCTTTTAATTTCATGGCTGCAGTCACTGTGTGCAGTGACTGTGGCGCCCAAGAAAATAAAATATCTCACTGCTTCCATTTATTCCCCATCAATTTGCCATGAAGTGATTGGACCGGATGCCATGATCTTAGTTTTTTGAATGTGGAGTTTTAAGCCAACTGTTTCACTCTCTTCTTTCACCTTCATCAAGAAGATCTTTAGTGCCTCTTCACTTTCTGCCATTAGGGTGATATCATCTGAATATCTGAGGTTGTTGATATCTCTCCCGTCAATCTTGTTCCAGCTTGTGATTTTTCCAGCCTGACATTTTGAATGATGTACTCTGCATATAAGCTAAATAAATAGGGTGACAATATACAACCTTGATGTGCTCTTTTCCCAATTTTGAAATAGCTTGTTGTTCTATGCCCAGTTCTAATTATTGTTTCTTGACCTGCATACAGGTTTCTCAGGAGACAGGTAAGATGGTCTGGTATTCCCATCTCTTTATGAATTTTCCATAGCTTGTTGTGATCTGCACAGTCAAAGGCTTTACCATAGTCAATGAAGTGGAAATAGATATGTTTCTGGAATTCTCCTTCTTTTTCTATGATCCAACAGATGTTGGCAATTTGATTGCTGGTTCCCCTGCCATTTCTAAAGGCTTTATTTTTTAACCCAGTGGTTCTACCCAATATTTATCCCATAGAAAAATTCACAGAAGTCAGGAAAAGATCCTCTGTTGCAGTGTTTTTCAGAGCATAAGCTATACAACAAAAATTCATTTTTGCTTTCATATTTTGAATGTTATTTCTAAGACTTTTATGTTACAAAGATTCTTCATGGCCCCACATCCTTAAACGAGACCTGGTGTTCACCAATTTTTGAAAAGATCAGTGATTTCTTATTTCTAAGACTGGGTACTGACTGCTGTCAGAATCCACCTCTCAGGTTCAAGGTGAAGGATTGATGAATGTGTTCTCATTGTCAGCTCACCTTCCACTAATGTGAAGTATATAAGAAGGAGGGCACAGCCATAGGTTGAAAAGTCTTCAGTGTGATCCTTCTTGTCCCAGGAACCACTATTTCTCTAATTGAAGTTCATTCTACCAGTACTCAAATTGCATTATTACTGTCCCTCTCAAAAAAAAAAAAAAAAAAAAAAGATGTTAAAGAAAATACAAAGAAGACCAAATATTAGACTTTTGTGATTAGTGTATCTTTTCCCCCTAGCACTAGAAGAGGATAAAATACCTTCCTGAAATTCTAGAAGAGTGATTTTTCTGTATATCTCTGTCTAAAGTAGTTGTTCTTTCATGAAGAGTAAAAGCAGAGCTGGACATGACTTAGCGGCAAACCAACAGCAGCAGCATAACATTATTGCATACATTTTTATTAGCTTTGGATACTGGAATAAGATTCCCTTTACTTCTCAGAGGCAGTATACATTCAGAACATTCTTAAGTGAATTGATAAGGAAGAAACAGATCTTTATGTTCATAACTTGGACTACCAGCTTCTCAGAATGAAGAGCTCCCAGCTTTACTCTTGGGCCAGTTCCCTCTATTAAAAAAAAAAAAAAAAGCACAGTGATATTAATACCACACCTATTATACTCATCAGATAATGTTTACTTCCAGGTAAATGGCAATTGGTTTTATTGACCCAACCTACAAGGACAAATAGACAAGCATCTTCTCTACTGAACAGCATTATTCTAGGTAAACTGAAAATATGCTTCGCCCCATTGCTCCACCAGCCAAAATGTCCCATTTGTTTGTGTATCATTTTAAATAATCAAGGACCACCATAAACTTTTTGTTATGTATTTTGCACAGTGTCTGAGTATACCTATTTCAGTTCTGTTAAGCTGTCTATGTTCTGCAAGCACCCCTTCATATATCACCATTTCTCTCTGCTCATGGTTTTCATCACTACTAGAATGCTCACCTTCATTTAAATATACCCCTCCTGATTTTCAAAGTCCTACTGAAGTTTTATCTGTGTTTTAAAGCATTCCTCACATCTTTGTCTTCCTTCATCATGATTATTAAAGCTCTTATAGTTAGGACCATATTATTCCAACACTTAATTTTATTTTGTCATATTATGCTGTTCAACTTTTCTTTCACAGACTGTGAATTCCACCAGTGCACAAATAACATACTTCTTTTGAATTACCTACAGAAAAGAGACACATAGTAAGCATTTATTGATAAGCACCAAGGTGATTAACTAATCACTCAGTTTATTACAGGAAATGGTAACTCTTCAAGTATGGCTAGCTGTGACTGTTCTGGTGTAGACAGGTGCACCAGTGCACTGGGGGACTTTTGAAATCATATGTAACCTCTTTTCTCTCTCATTCCTCCTCATACCTCCCCTGTTTCATCCTGGTGCTCCCACTCAAGGAGACGCTACCCTCTATGAGATTATCATCATGAAGAACAAAGGGAAGGTGTGGAAGCGTGCCATCACCTTCCCTGTGATAGCATGGAGACAAGGTTTCCTCCACGGAGCTAGAACATGGAGCACTGACAGAGAGTAAAAATGTAAATATTTGAAAGATGAGTTGTATCCTTCTTACTCATTATAAATGTTTACCTGTGGGTAATTTGAGAACAGAGATAGGTCAAATTACAGGAGGCCTTGGAGACCTGGTGAGTATTTTTGCTACATTTTAAATACTACACCATGCTACTATGGAGAACAGTATGAAGTTTCCTTAAAAAGCTAAAAATAAAATTACCATATGACCCAGCAATCCCACTACTGATCATATATTCTGAGAAAATCAAATCATAAAGACACATGCACCTGAATGCTCATTGCAGCACTCTTTACAGTAATCAAGACATGGAAGCAACCCAAATGTCCATTGACAGATGAATCGATAAAGAAGATGTGGTACATATATACAATGGAATGTTACTCAGTTATAAAAAGGAACAGTATTGGGTTATTTTTAGAGATGAGGATGGACCTAGAGTCTGTCATACAGAGTAAAGTAAGTCAGAAAGAGAAAAAAACATCATACATTAACACATATATGACACCACCCTAACAGTAGCAAATGAAGAGGAACTAAAGAGCCTCTTGATGAAAGTGAAAGAGGAGAGTGAAAAAGCTGACTTAAAACACAACATTCAAAGAACTAAGATCGTGGCATCTGGTCCCATCACTTCACAGCAAATAGATGGGGAAACAATGGAAACAGTGACCGATTTTATTTTCTTAGACTCCAAAATCACTGAGGACAGTGACTGCAGCCATGAAATTAAGAGACACTTGCTCCTGGGAAGAAAACCTATGACAAACCTAGACAGCATATTGAAAAGCAAAGATATAATTTCATCAACCAAGGTCTATATAGTCAAAGCTATGGTTTTTCCAGTAGTCATGTATGGATGTGAGATTTAGACCATAAAGAAGGCTGAATGTTGAAGAATTGATGCTTTTGAATTGTGATGCTGGAGAATACTGTTGAGGTCCCTTGGAATCCAAGGAGATCAAATCAGTCAATCCCAAAGGAAATCAACCCTGAATACTCATTGGAAGGACTAATGCTGAAGCTGAAGTTCCAATACTTTGGTGACCTGATGAAAAGAGCAGACTCACTGGAAAAGACCCTGATGCTGGGAAAGATTGAGGGCAGGTGGAGAAGGGGGCAACAGAGGATGAAATGGTTGGATGAAATCACTACTCAATGGACATGGATTTGATCAAACCCCAGGAGATAGTGAAGGACATGGAAGCCTGGCATGCTGCAGTCCACAAGCTCTCAAAGAGTCAGACATGACTGAGTGACTGAACAATGACAACAGTATATGAAATTTTTAAAAAATGTACAGATAAGTCTATTTGTAGGGATGGAATAGAGAAGCACAGAGAACGAATGAGTGGACACATGGGTGGTAGGGAGGGATGAATTGGGAGACAGAGATAGATGTATGTGCACTGCCATTTGTGAAACAGATAGCTAGTGGGAACTTGCTATGTAATGCAGGATGCTCAGTTCAGCGCTCTGTGGTGACCCAGTTGGGTGGGATGGGGTAGGCAAAGAGGTCTAAGAGGGAAGGGATATATGTATACATACAACTGGTTCACTTCACTGTAGCAGAGACTAAGACCTTGTAAAGCAACCATACTCCAGTTTAAGAGAAAAATGCATCTTGCTTTGAAACTTAGCATTTCCCCTGAAGATTATATATGCTTCCTGTTTCTTTCCATTTTAATGTTTAAGAATCACATCCTTTTACCATTATACCCATCAGGTGTTATTAATTTTAAAAAGTGGAAAATAACAAATGTTTGTCAGGATGTGAGAAGTTGGAACCCTTGTGCACTGTTAGTGAGGATGTTGGTGCTCCTGTGAAAACAATTCAGTGGATCCTAAAAAGTTAAACATAGAATTACTGTATAATCCAGTAATTCCACTTCTGGGTATGCATGCCAACCTGTTTCACAATAGCATTTTCTTAATAGCTAAAGGTGGAAGCAAACCCCGTATCCATCAGTAAATGAATTGATAAACAAAAGGTGGTACATGCAATGCAATATTATTCATTGTTAAAAATGAATGGAATTTTGATATATGCTTTAAAATGATTCAATTTTGAAAATGTAACAGGTGAAATAAACCTAACACAAAAGAAAAATATTTTATGATTCCACCTGTATGAGCTAACTTGAATAGATAAACTCATATAAATAGAAAGCAGAATATACAGGGGTTGGAAGAATGAGGGAATGGGGGTTTAGAGTTTCTGTTTGGGTGGAAAGCAAAAATGTTGCAGAACAACTTTTGCAAAATAATGTGAAATTTCTGGAAATGGAGAGTGTTGATGATTCCACCACATTTGGAATATACTAAATGACACTGAAGTATATCCCTAAAATTGTTAAGACAGTTGATTTTATGCTATGCATATTTTACCACAATAAAAAACATTTTATATTTTTTTAAATAAAAGTTTTTCTTTTTTATTCTGTAGCCTAATTTTGATATATCTGTTTCCTTTCTGTTTATTCTGTTCAAAATGATTTTATAGGGAATGCATCTATATTTGCATCTTTTAGGTTCCTATACATGAAAATCTCAGTCCTTCAATCTACCCATCTCCCTCCATTAAATGTGCTCACTCTACAACCTCAGTCATGCCATTGCCCTTCTTCTTTGCATTCCTGCCTTAAAAATCTACTCAGAGGGCTAAATAAACACATAGAAAGATGCTCAAAATCACTCATTATTAGAGAAATGTAATAAAAATTACAATGAGATATCACCTTACACTAGTCAGAATGGCCATCATTAAAAAAATCTACAAACAATGAATGTTGGAGACAGTGTGGAGAAACAGGAACTCTCTTGCTCTGTTGGTAGGAATAAAAACTAATACAACCACTTTGGAGAACAGTATGGAGATTCCTTAATAAATAGGAATAAAACCATCACATGACCCAGAAACCCCACTACTAAGCATATATCCTGAGAAAAACAAAATTGAAAATGACATATGTACCTTATGTTCATTGCAGCTGGATTTAAAATAGCTAGGACATGGAAGCAACCTAGATGTCCATTGATAGATGAATGGATAAACACCTGTGGTACATATATATTTTGGAATATTACTCAGTCATAAAAAGGAACACATTTGAATCAGCCATAATGAGGTGGATGAACCTAGAACCTATTATACAGAAAGAAACAAGTCAGAAAGAGAAAAACAAATATCATATACTAATGCATATATATGGAATCTTGAAAAATAATACTGATAAACCCATTTACATATCAGCAGTGGAGACAATGTCCCAATTTCTAAATTGGGAAAGAAGTATGTCAAGGCTTTATATTGTCACCCTGTTTATTTAACTTACATCATATAAAGTGCTGGACTGGATGAAGCATAAGCTGGAATCAAGATTGCCGGGAGAAACATAAATAACCTCAGATATGCAGATGACACCACCCTTATGACAGAAACCAAAGAGGAATTAGAAAACCTCTTGATGAAAGTGAAAAAGAATGAAAAAGTTGACTTAAAACTCAACATTTAAAAAAAAAATCATAGCATCCAGTCCTATCACTTAATGGCAAATGGATGGGGGGATACAATGGAATCAGTGACAGGCTTTATTTTGGGGGGCTCCAAAATCACTGCAAATGGTGACTTCAGCCATGAAATTTAAAAAGGCTTGCTCCTTGGAAGAAAAGCTATGACAAACCTAGACAGCATATTAAAAAGCAGAGACATTACTTTGACGACAAAGGTCCGCATAGTCAAAGGCCTGATTTTTCCAGTTGTCATGTATGAATGTGAGAGTTGGACCATAAAGAAAGCTGAGCACTGAAGAATGAATGGCTTTGAACTGTGGTATTAGAGAAGAATCTTGAGAGTCCCTTGGACTGCAAGGAAATCAAACCAGTCAATCCTAAAGGAAGTCAGTCCTGGATATTCATTGGAAGGACTGATGCTGAAGCTGAAGCTCCAATACTTTGGCCACCTGATGCGAAGAACTGACTCATTAGAAAAGACCCTGATGCTGGGAAAGATTGAAGGCAGGAGGAGAAGGGGATGACAGAGGATGAGATGGTTTGATGGCATCACCAACATGATGGACATGAGGTTGAGCAAGCTCCAGGAATTGGTGATGGACAGGGAGGCCTGGTGTACTGCAGTCTATGGGGTCTCAAAGAGTCATTCAAGACTGAGCTACTGAACTAAACTGAATGGAGACACAGACATTGAGAACAGACTTATGGACGTGGCTGGGTGGCAGGGGTCAGGGGGGATGGAGGAGAGGGTGGAATATATGGAGAGAGTAACATGGAAACATATATTACCATATGCAAAATAGATTGTCAATTGGAATCTTCTTTATGACTCTGGGTACTCAATCTGGGGCTAGGTAGCAACCTAGATGGGTGGGATGGGGAGAGAGGTGGGAGGGATGTTCAATTGGAAGGGTATGTGGGTAGCCCTATGACTTATTTATGTTGATGTTTGGTAGAAACTAACACAGTAACATAAAGCAGTTATTGCTCAATTAAAAATAAATACATAAAAAAAAAAAAAAAAAACTATTCTGTCATTCCTGACCACACATTCCAAACACTCAATTTTAACAGAGTGGCTACTACATGCACATGTAAACCAAACAGAATTTTATCATAATTAGGAATCTGAGTATGGTGCAAAACAAATGAGCCTGTATTGTTGCTATCTCATAAAATATATCTTTCTACTTAGTTTGGTCAAGTTCAATCAATTTCACTATATTTCTCATTTTAATCTTATCTCACTGTCTAAACAAGTGTTGAGTTTATTTTTTAAACTAATTATTTTCACTCCAACAAGCCTTCTTTTCTGTAATTGTCTAATTAATCCTGAGTTGGCTCTTCTATGACTCAACTCAGACAAGTCTACTCAGGCAAGATAACCCCGCCTGACTGACCACCAATTTTATGTTACCTGTTCTTTTGTTTCTCAGGGAAGTATCCATCATTCATTCTCAGATAACATTCATCAGTCTAAGCAGTTCTAGTGTTTTCTCCTTAAGACCAGGAGCTAAACTAATTATGTTTTGGACTTTGTTACCTCAGAGTGTCTCTTTAACGACTGGCTAATAGTTCTTTATTCTTTATCAAATCTTCTAGATTTCTAGTTTCTGGGGAAAATATGGAGTTGATCTTCTCTTATAATCAAAGTACTTATTTTATTCTCTATTGTTAAGTATTATTCTAAATCTTATACCAGAAATGAGAATGATTAAAAAGCCAAACTTGTTATATAAATAAATTTGACTTTAACTGCACTATTTATCCATAGTGTTAATTTTGAAATTCCATTATCTTAATGTGAGTGCAAGATTAACTTTTAAGAAAATATATGTTGATGGTAAAAACATGTAAGCATTCATTTCAGCAAATAAAATGATTTGTTGTGACAGGAGATTGCATTTATCATCAGCCACAGATATATAACACGAGAGAAGTCATACAGAAGGAAGAAAGGGGGAGAGTTTGATTTTTAAAATTATTCCTCACAAATTAAATAAAAATAGAAAAAAGAGAGAGGAAAAACTAAGAATGAATAGAAGCTGTGTCCATATAAAGCACACTTTTCCTGTGGGGTAAAGTACTGGGTTTGCCAAAAAGTCTGTTTTGGTTTTTCTTAAAGATTTTATTTTTTTCACAGTCACAGCTTTATTTTCATTTGGTCACATGCGCTTTAAAAAACACACAGAAACTTGTAAAATACCCAAAGATCGGGAATTAGAAGGGCATAAAACAAGGGGCTTACAGGTACGAAGTATTTTCTAAGCATCAGAACAAATAAAATCAACTAAAAAAACTTTCTTTCTTTTTTTTTCAAAACACGATACTTTGCTTTAAATGACTTTTTTTTTTTTTTTTTAAGGAACATTGTAGGAACAAAAACTAAGCTTCTTGTGTTTCCTGAGGCAGGGCTGGCTTCTCCCTTCCTTGAAGGCCATCTGCAAAATCCAGAAGCCAGCACCTGCTGGCCTTGATGTTCACCCCCAACCCTGCCCTCTGAAGGTATGGGGCTACCAGGCATCCAGGATATGGTTGATCTTGGTGACCAGCATCTGTTGCTTTCCCAAGAAAATCTTCTCATTTTTGATGTATGTGTCTTTCTTGAGTTTGCCAGCCACAGGTTGCTCACCTCTACTGCCGACTTCAAGACAGCTCCTTGACCTGCACACTCAGTTTCTGCATTTCCCTCACTTTGTCACACAGGTCGGAGCCCTCTGTCTCTAGTCAGGACTACGGCAGGGCCACCTTAGTGGTCAAAGGCCTTGTGCTTCATCTCCAGGCTCTTCTTGCTACTGTGGAAGGTGGACATGCCCCAGGACTGTTTGTATCTATTAATGTCTTGTCAAAGTCAAGGCAGAGACCTAGTCTCTTGTGATGCAGGCTACCTTCATCTGACTTCTGCAGCCAGATCCTTTGTGATAGAGAAGTTCAGCCTGAAGTAGACTATGATGGTGAAGAACAGGATGTAGAAGTTCATCACCCCCAGAAGATGCTCCATGGCATGAGTCTTGTTGAAGATACAGTGCACCACCATGTCCTAGTGCTGCTCCACCAGGCTCTTTTTGTCAGCCACAATCATGGGGCGGCCAAATGTACCCTGGTAGGTATAGTGCAGCTTGTTGGGGGCTCGGCTGATCTAATAGGGACTCGCCACCTGGATGTTCTTGGCCCCTTCAGCCAGGATGATCTTCACAGTCAGAGAGTCTATCACTTCCTCATCAAGCACCAGGCTCCAACTCTGTGAATGGAGAGAGGTGGTGCACTTTGTCTCATGGTTGATTTCTTTTAAGTTATACTATTTATGTGAGATTTCATACATATTAGGGTTTATTATATTTTACAAAAGATTTTTTTAATATTAAGATCTACTGAGATTGAGAGAGTTAATTCTTAGGCAGGTTGATAAGGAGTCCAGGGCCCTCAAGGAGGAGAAAAGGGCAAACTTTTTTTCTACATTCTTTTATCTTAGTTTTTTTTTTCTTTAAGCCCAGAGCTAATGATTACACAACAAAACAACTCATCTTGCTCAAGGGTGTGTTTTTCCTTCAACTGTATACTAATGATTCTATAACAACAATGTGTCCTGCTCAAGGATGTTTCTCCTTAACAAGAACCTTATGACTAATCTTGTTTTCTTAAGATGTATGTTGGGGCAGTGAGTCTGGTAAATGTATATAAAGCCTTGATCAAATTAGCTAGTTGAGCACTCTCCATCCCCCTTCTAATCTCTATGTCAGAAGCTTTCTCTGTCCCTTTTTCACTGTAATAAAACTTCTGCCACACAAAAACTCTGCATGATCAAGCCTGGTCCCTTGTCCCAAAGCTAAATCTTCTTCAGAGATCACGAATCCTACATGGTTCACTGTAAGCTATCAAGATCATGCTTCGAGTTTTTCTTTTTATTAGTCTGCTTTTATATTTATAAGAATTAAAGAAGTTACTAAAGTTATAAATAATTGTTTGAAATCATAACACATATTTAGAATTAAATCAAAGAAAAATTATATAAAATAATAATGATGATATCATAATAGCCAAACTTTATTGATAATTCACTATGTACCAGCTAATGGTCTAAGTCCTTTCCCTGTAAAATCTTTTTAAGTAGCTCAAAGATCTCTATGAGGCAAGTGCTACTAACATTCCCACTTTCCTGGTAGCTCAGCTGGTAAAGAATCTGCCTGCAATGTGGGAGACCTGGGTTTGATCCCTGAGTTGGGAAGATGCCCTAGAGAAGGGAACGGCTACCCATTCCAGTATTGTGACCTGGAGAATCCCATGGACTGTATAGTCCATGGGGTCGCAAAGAGTCAGACACAACTGAACAACTATAACTTTCATATTTAGATGGGAGAAACAAACTCACAGAGAGAATACATGTGTACAAGATCTCAACACTGGGAAATGATAGAATCACAATGAGAATTTGGGCAGTCTGCCTTCAAGCCCATGTTGATAACCACCAGACAGCATGGTCAAAAAGGCAGTAATAGAGAAAATACGGCACCACACCTTGAATTGTAGTCACTCTGCTAGACATGAACTCTCTAGAAATATAGCTAACAATACTGTGTTGCACACTTGGAATTTGCTGAGGGTTGACTTTAAGTGTTTCATCATAAAAAAAAAGAAAGTAACTAAGTGAGGTGATGAATATGTCAATTAGCTTGAGTGTGGAGATCATTTCACAATGTATACATATATCAAAACATCAAGTTATACACCTTAATTATATACAATTCTTATAGAAAGGAAGATGATAAAACAGCCACTAGCTTAATAACAATAGTGACAATTAGGATGCGATAGAGCCTTTTAAAGCTTGTTTTCACCACTATATTGTTACATGAGGTTTTCATCACTTGATGGGACATTCTCATCACTCAGGCACAGAGAGACTATTTGATAGAATATCCTAGAAGCACTGGATTTCAACCTGAACTTTTCTCAGGTCTTCCATACTCTGCCAGTTTACAAAGTACATACACTATTACCACTAAAATTAGCAAGTAACAGCAAAAAAAAAAAAAAAGTAAAATGTCCTCAATGAGAAGAAAGTCACCAGCAATCAAAACTGAGAAGGGAATGTCAAAATTAACAAATAGCGCCTGCAGAAAATGAATAAATTAGATACTTATGATGCTTTATTATTTTAAATTATGACACCACTAGCTGAGCTGGAAAGGCTTTTTTCCCCTGGTTATTGTATCTTTAAAATTATGAATTCCATCTTGAATGCCTCTTTAAATAAGATTAATTCGCAGCATTTCCCATTTAATTGCTTTATCTGTTTTGGTCCATTAGATTCTATTTGAGATTATAGCTTTTATGATAAATTAAATTCTAGGGTTTTATTTTGACATCTAAGTTAATTTTTAATTCTGAAAAAAGTTCTACCCTATGCAATTCAGTTATTTTGAAATGCTGAAAAAATTGTATTTGGAGCATTATAAGTTATTCATGAAGCAGGTATTTCGTTGAGCTTTCTTTGAGTTTTTTTGGTCTGAGTCTCTTTCATGAAAGGCCTCTCTGAGGGATGTTTGCATATCAACTCTTCCTATGATTTCCAAAGGGAGACTTCTCGGAGGAAGTTGCTTGGGTGGAGTACGCCTGGATGGCAGGGTAGAACTGAATCCCTACACTGCCTTCACTTGATTAACTGAAAAGGCTTTTTAGTCTTTCATATAGGTGATTCCCTGTAAATTAGTCTTGGTTTAGCCGTGCAATCAAAGCCTCTCTAAGAATTATAGGAATAAAAATGTAATATGGGAATTAGGACTTAAGAAGAGCAAGAATGAAGGTCAGAATGACTGCAGTCACAAGTTTGGCATAAGTTATTGATGACTTTGGCCTGAAATACTGAGGTGGGTGGTTAGCTGAGAAATCCATTTAATTCTCAAGTTTACAGAACTATCCAATCATTATCCCAGTCTACTGCATCAGAGTGGGAGTGCATAGATAAATCTGTGAAGCCATACCAGTTGGCCTCCATGACTTTCCTGTTCCCTTCCACTTCCTAAATCTGTAGCTGTAACAGAAGAGGGGATTCTGGAAAATAGAGTATCTGGCTTTTCCTCACCAATGTAGATGAGATGTTAGACATTGATGGAGATGATGCCCAACGATGGCAGTGCAACCTCTCCTATGAGATACAGAATGAAACAGATCATCACATTAAAAAAAAAAAAAAAACTGAAAATCCTATACTCTTCTGCATGTTTAATGAATCTTTAAGTATCATGATATGTTGAAAATCAACTCAGGTACTGCCAGTTAATATTTGAACATCTATTTTGTAACTGGCATTATGGTCGTACTATGAGTTAGGTGACTTTGTTATTTCAAGGCACCCAATCAGATTTCCTTTAAATTTTTAAATTTTACCTAAAAGTTGACACACTTTGTCTGTTGAAGAGTGGCAGTAATTTCTAGAGCATTTTGAGAGATTTTTTTTTTTTTTAATAAGGAATCTGATTATTTGAAATTAGCATTGACCCAGACATTTTAAGGCATTTGAAATCATGATTGTTCCACACATTTAAGACTTACAATGGGTGTCAACCTGAAGAAAGCAAGATAAGGATAAAATCTGCTATTTACATTTGAGCCATTGGGTTTGAATAGCTCAAGGGAAGTTAAGCCTTCCAGAGACGACAACATACAGTCTTGGGCCTCAAAGCTATTTCTTTTAAGTTTTTGACTGTATATAGTTCTCTACAATAGCCATCTGTGTCCTGAATGTCCTTACTGACAAATAGTCTGTAGACTTTGGAGTCTTTGGAGGCAGATACCATATCTAGGATGTATTCTATTCTCATTGACTAACAACATACTGTCTATGTGGAAAAGATGCAACACAAGTGTATAGAATTAGTATTTACAGTAATTCAAACAATGGTCCTAGACTGTGTCGAGGAAATGTGCCTGTGCCCTCTGGGAAAGTAATGGAGTGTTTCTTCTAAAGTACCTCACAGAGTGGCATTTACCTTCTTCCTACGAGAACTGACTTCCTGTTACTCTCCCTTCAACTCCTCTGCTCTGCCCTTTGCTCCATCACTCTAACCTCGTTGACCTTCTCACTCTTCCTGGAACTTGTGAAGCACTCTTTCACATAGGGCATCTGAAATTCCCTTTGCCAGGAAAGTTCATCTCCACAATAATATCTTAATGAGAATGTTGCCCAAGAAAACCAAAGCATGTCCTAAATGTAACTACTGGAAATTAGGATCCAATTCAGGTCACAGGTTCTCAGGAACTCCATTTGACTGTTGAAACTAAGTACTGTAAGGTAATAAATGCTGATTTGACTTCTTAAATTAAAAAAAAAAAAAATCTTCATAGAATTCTCTGTTTCCATCTCTCTCTATCTTCCACTAGCTAATCTAAAATTTTTATTTCCTCCATTCAACATATTTTATTCCTAAAATGTTGCCTGATGCAGAATAGAAGCTCAGTAAATATTTTTGAAGGAATGAATAAATAAACATCAGATTTCAATTAACTTAATGTTCTTTGGCTCACAATGAGTAGTTCAGTGAGAATGTGGCCCCTGAACCTAATCAGTAGTCCCCTGTGAACCCTGTAGTGTCACCAAGGAAGGTGCTTTTCCTTTGTTTTCAATATTGATGGAACTGGTTTAGTCTGGAAAAGTGTGCATTATAAAATGCCATTACTAAAAAGTGTATGGCTAGGTAGAAAGCTTTGGGAATCTGACATATATTCCTATTTAGTGGAAGCATATCTGAGTTCTTCCCTGGTTGTTAAGCTGGTAAAGAATCCACCTGCAATGCAGGAGGCCCCAGTTTGATTGTTGGGTGGGGAAGATCCCCTGGAGAAGGGAACAGCTACTCACTCCAGTATTCTAGCCTGGAGAATGCCATGGTGTCTATAGTCCATTGGGTCTCAAAGAGTTGGACACAACTCAGAGACTTTCACTTCACTTTATCTGAGTATACTGTATTTCAACATTTTTAAAGTCACTTGAACCTACAAACAGTTTTCCAGAAGCTCATCATTTTAGCTCATTAGATATTTAATCATACTATACATTTTGGGTTCTTCCAAATTTTTTCCTGGCATTGTTATTCACTTCATATTTCACATAGAAGCTATTATTTAGTAAACGCTCAATGAAAACCCCACTCAACTGTATTGTGATAAGGAGAATACATTTTAACTTTTTCAAAATAAAGTTCCCAAACTTTTTAATCAATTGACTAAAACATTAAATATCTATGTAACCAACAATATGTTAAATAATTTGTTATCTGTAGAGATATCATAATGGTAAAGGTGTTTATATACTAGATGAAAATATAAGAAAGAAACACTTGAAAAAGAAAGAAAATTAGTGCTAAACTGGAAGTCTCTGATGAGAGGGGCAAAAACAACTGAGAGAGGAGAGATTGCTATAAACTGGTGCCATAAGGAAAATTTTCCTGGAGGAGAAGGGCCTAGAGGAACAGAGAGAACCTAGCTAGAGGCATAAAGAATTTACACAAACCAAACTGACTGCAATAAATAAATGAGGTAAAAAAAAATAATAATCAAATCTTGCTCCAATTTAGGCTTACTTCTCTGCATCTGATTCATTTTGGTCTCTGATTTCTGACCTGTAAAATGACTCATGATGTTTATCTTCTGGGACTGGTAGGATGATTTACGAAGATGGCACATGACAACTCCTGGAAATATGATTACTTATTAACCACTTGTTTGTTCATTCTTGGAAGATGTTTCTCTCTCCTGTATGAGTCATATAGTTCAGATCAGTTCAGTTCAGTCACTCAGTCATGTCCAACTCTTTGCGACCCCATGAATCGCAGCACGCCAGGCCTCCCTGTCCATCACCAATTCCTGGAGCTTACTCAAACTCATGCCCATTGAGTTGGTGATGCCATCCAGCCATCTCATCCTCTGTCGTCCCCTTCTCCTCCTGCCCCCAATCCTTCCCAGCATCAGGGTCTTTTCCAATGAGTCAACTCTTCTCATGAGGTGGCCAAAGTACTGGAGTTTCAGCTTCAGCATCAGTCCTTCCAATGAACACCCAGGACTGATCTCCTTCAGGATGGACTGGTTGGATCTCCTTGCAGTCCAAGGGACTCTCAAGAGTCTTCTTCAACACCATAGTTCAAAAGCATCAATTCTTCAGTGCTCAGCTTTCTTCACAGTCCAACTCTCACATCCACACATGACCACTGGAAAAACCGTAGCCTTGACCAGATGGACCTTTGTTGGCAAAGTAATGTCTCTGCTTTTTAATATGCTATCTAGGTTGGTCATAACCTTCCTTCCAAGGAGAAATCATCTTTCAATTTCATGGCTGCAATCACCATCTGCAGTGATTTTGGAGCCCCAAAAAATAAAGTCTGACACGGTTTCCACTGTCTCTCCATCCATTTCTCATGAGGTGATGGGACCAGATGCCATGATCTTAGTTTTCTGAATGCTAAGCTTTAAGCCAACTTTTTCACTCTCCTCTTTCACTTTCATCAAGAGGCTCTTTAGTTCCTCTTCACTTTCTGTCATAAGGCTGGTGTCATCTGCATATCTGAGGTTATTGATATTTCTCCAAGAAATCTTGATTCCAGTTTGTGCTTCTTCCAGCCCAGCGTTTCATCATATAGTTAGTTTATTAAAAATAAGAAAACCAAGGCAAAGTTGTGACTTTCACTGGGACAAAATCAGAAGTATAAGATGAGTGTTTCACGTGCTCATAGGATCAGTCCTGACATTTCCACCTCCTCCAGCCTATCAGTTGAGCAGCCCACACTCTGAAATTGGATGTTGCCGTACCAAGAAATATATTTCATTTTTTTATGTGTCTGCTTTTTCCATGAAAATTTGAGGAAAAGAAACCTGTTCTTACTACTCCACAGTCACTGCCATTACCCAGAGTTCTTGCAGAGAAACCTCTAGCAGAAATGGGCTTCCATATACAAAACTCAACTCGCCTTTATCACCAGTTCTCTTTAACTAAGTTTACTTTGGACTGAATGATTGAATGCTCTAAACTTCAAATGTTAAAGCATTAACCCCCAACATGATGGCATTAAAAAGTGCGGTGTCATTGAGAAGGAATTAGGTTTAGATGATATCATGAGGTCCTCATGATGGGATTATAACCCTTATAAGAAGAAACCCAAAAGGTTTCCCCTCTCTCTTCTTTCTCTCTCCCTCCTGTTGCCATGTGAGATACAGCATCTGCAAGAAGGTAGCCATCTACAGACCAAACAGAAGTCCTTCACAGGAACTGATTAGATCAGTATCTTGATCCTGGACTTCCCAGGTTCCAGAACTATGAGAAACAAATGCTTGTTGTTTAACTCATTCAGTCTGTGGCATTGTGCTATGGCAGCCGAAGGTGACTAAAATAAAGTTCTTGGGAAAATCACAGGGATCAATGCCATGGTACTGCAGATGAATGAAATGAAACTCAGAACTAAACCTTCTATTGTATACCCCAGACACTTAACTTGAAAAAAAAATCATTGAAATGTTTACTAGTAAAAGGTTGCTTTCTTCTTCCAACTGAATAATTTATCTTCCATACTTTTTATCCTTTTATAATATTTTCTAAGAATGATTGTATCATTTTTCTAGTTGCAAATCGTATGTGGTTTCTAGAATTAAGAGAAATGGCCTTAATTCTCTTCCCTCTGCCTTGTACTTCATCTTATTAACTCACAGCTTTCTTTTCTCAGTCCCCAGCCTCAAACCTCATCCTATATAACCTGTTTTGTTCCCCCATCTTTTAATTTAATTTTCTGTAGTGACTTGATCCTGTCGGATCAGCCCCAGTCATCATAGGAAGGATGGCAGCAGACCTGGTATTAGGCAAGCAAATTCCAGTGACAGGCACTAGCGGGTCACATAAAACCACAGGGATGCTTCACGCAGGCAATGCTATCAGCTCACTCAGAAGCAAGATAGCTGCCACCCCCTTGCTCAGAGCTCACTGCTTTAAATGGAAGTCCTCTGTAAACATTCATTCGGATGGATTTATTCAACAGTGTTTAAGGCAGAGCTGAGTTTATTACTACAGATATGGTTGGGGCTCTTACAGAGTAGCATAATGCTTCATCAGCTGCCACACCAAACATACCCAGGTGACATGTGATGTCTATTGACAGGAGTCTGGGGGTTTTTATGGCAGAGCAGAGATGGGGGAGGTTTGCTGGAGAATTTGTTTTCATAACATTCTGAGTAGGTTAAAGTTTATGAAGATTTTAAATCATCTCTTTTAGCTTAAATTATCTTTTTTTTCCCCCTTTTGCCCATCCCTGTCTCCAAAGAAAGTGATAAGCCTGTCAAAAAAGGAATTAATTAAGCAAATCAATCAGTCAGTTTTATTAAGGAATTACAAAGCCCAAGTGGAACATTAATTATGCAGATAATGGGACATCTTTGAGCCTTTCTTTTCCATTATTGATAAGCTGCTATCTATCATCCAGACTGCTTTAGTACTGATTTAGTTGTGAATGAAGCCAGGTCAGTCAGCCAGAGCATATGGTAGTTAGGAGCACTGTTGGAAGCTGGAAGTGAAAGAAGGGCCCGGGGCTCTCTTCCCTTAGCATGAGTACAAACGGTGACCACTGCAAGACAAGGACCAGGGCTTAACTGCAGACACGGCGGTGAAGGGCTTGCCAAGCTGCTGCCATCCGTCTGGTCAATGATGGACACTGAGGTGATAATGTTGGGGCTTCTTCTCCTTCACCACAGCTAGATTTCTTCTTCATCTTAGAAGAACAGCTGATGTCACATTTATATTAAAGCCAATGTCACTGTTTAATAACTAAAAGAAAAAAAAATGTCCTTCATTTAACATATAGAGAAACTAGATTTTTTTTTTCCTCTGTAGCATTAAGGTGACAAAAGATTTCTTTGAACATCAGAATTTTCTATAACACCCTTGGTTTTAGTGTATATAGTGTATATACATAGGAGAAGGGGATGACACCCCACTCCAGTATTCTTGCCTGGAGAATTCCATGAACTGGAGGGCTACAGTCCATATAGTCACAAAGAGTCAGATACGACTGGGTGACTAACACACACACACACACACAGACACACACACACACATGTATATGTATACATAGAGAGAGACATGAACAGGATTAAAAGTGTAGGGTTAAAAGTTTTGCTCAGATCTTGTCTGGTTTGTGTCAGAAGCTCAATTACTTATTCATTCTTTCATCAAAGATTTATTGAGTGCCTACTATGTGTTGAATTCTGGCAGTGCAAACAGTGAGACTTCAAGGTACTCATGGTGCTGATAGAGCACTGACTAATAAAAAATATGTTTTATGCAGATAAACCATCAGTACCTCAAAAGTAAGTTCAAAATAAACAGAAGCTAAGATCTCAGTGCAACAAAACAATCACATCAGTAAGTAAAATAAACAAATTATTCTTTTCATAAATCACAGAAGAGAATATATGAAACTGAAAGGGTCCATTGAAATTTAGAAGAAACTCTTATGGAATAAAAGGATATAAGCCTGGAAAGGGGGGCAGATATGCTGGGCAGAGCATGAGAGTTTAAGAACATTCCTTGCTCTTTTTATCACTAAATGGCTTTGTTTAGAGCTCACTGGCCACAGATAGACACATTTCTTAAACTTTATGGGCACAAGCCAAATCTAAAAACACTAACAATATATCTCAATACTTAGAAAATTCAGGAGTCAGCAACAGCTTATTGCAAAACTGTTAGGCAACATTGTGAAACTACCTCCTTCTAAGTGATATCTCCCTCTGCTGAACTCTTACAGAATTCTGTATTACTCATACACCACTTAGCATATCTTATGGATATTCAGGCAAAGGGTTTAACTGTGACACCATTTTAAAATCTCCTTAGGGTAAAACCAGAAGTGTGAGCAGTAAGATAAAACATTGATAAATTGAGCTCATTAAAATTAAAAACGTTTGCTTTTGTAAGCATAGTCTTCTAGTTAAAGGTGGTGAATCAATACTGATGCTCATCTTTTGCTCATCTCCTCTTCAACATCCCACTAAAATTTAAAATGTTGTTCTGAAAAGGCAATAAAAAGCAAACACAAAATGTAAAAACTGACAGAAAATATACTGTGAGTAGAATCATCATTTTATAGGAAATGCCTAAACATTTCTAGAAACTGAAAAGCAATCAGAGAAGATGTAACTGACACCAAAAGATGAGAACATCACTGGTTTGAAAGCACATAAAGTGATTTCCGGGCAACAAGAGAGCTCTTCAGTTTGTTTTCGTAGGACTCCAATACTTTGGCCACCTCATGCGAAGAGTTGACTGATTGGAAAAGGCCCTGATGCTGGGAGGGATTGGGGGCAGGAGGAGAAGGGGACGAGAGAGGATGAGATGGCTGGATGGCATCACCAACTGGATGGACATGAGTTTGAGTAAACTCCAGGAGTTGGTGATGGACAAGGAGGCCTGGTGTGCTGCGATTCATGGGGTCACAAAGAGTCGGACATGACTGAGTGACTGAACTGAACTGAACTGAACTGAAAGAAGTTCCAGATTCAGAGAAAGTATGAACAGCCTGCTTCCTACTCCCTTGCCTGCATGAAGTGGGCTTGCTGACATGTTTCACACTCCTTCTGATTTCTCACTCTTACATTTTGTCCTCCCTTGTGGTGACTGTGGTGGTTCTTTGCCTGTTGTGACTCCTTTTAAACATCAGTTCAATGAAACAGGCCCATGAACCATTCCTCTCACACTATACTGCCCTTACTCCTTTGGGTTTTGTTGAAGTCTCCATTTCTAGACCCATTTGCCTGAAAGCTTGGCTAAATTCTCAGTTTGCCCTCCCAAGTCTTGCCACATTTCCAAGACACTAACAATTTCTTTTTTATGGGTATCTAATGTATTTGGGGCTCATTTTAAAAAGCATTTGTGCAGCCTCAAACCTGGTGAATTGGATAAGGCACTGGAACATAGATTCTTGACTTAATCCTTAACTCAGCCACCAGCTCTCCCAAAGACCTTGAACTCTGAAGGCTGGCTGAACTGTTATTTGGCTCATTTGAACCTTCATTCAAAACCAAACCTGACTGAGTGTCTGATCATTGAAGCACTTCTCCAAAGAGCCATACACTCATCCAAGCAATTTGGCCAACAGTTTGTTAGAGTTTTCTGAACACGTCTATGGAACTTTTGGACTTTTTAGAGAATGGTTTTTGACAATCACTACCGTGAAATCATGGCATTGACTTAACAAAATTCATTTAATCTTCATTCATTTATTTCACAAATATTTACTCTCAAGACTAAGTACCAAGCTTGATAAAATTCTATAAAAATAATCCTAGGAATAGAAGATAATTGTTTCTTTGCCCTAGAAGTGTTATGATTCTCAAGTCCTCAAAATGGAAACAAGCTCACCGCCTTCCACACTGCTCCCTACACACTCTCACTTTCCATTCACCACACAGAACCACCCAGTTTCACAAATGTTCCCATCCCCACACTGCTGGTTTTTTAGCAGAGTGCCCCTCTGGTGACACCAGGGCTGGGCCTCAGCTGGACAGTCATGCTCAATTTGTCTCAGCCACGTTATTTCTCCCACCAGCCATTTCAGAGCACATCACAGCTGCCTGTCATTTCTCCATTGTTCCTCCATCTCATTTATTTTTTAGTATTTTCTCAACAGTTCCTCCAGACGCTCTCATTAAGCGCTGAGCTGATTAACTTCCTGTTTCTGAGCAGTGGAGCTGTGGTGAGCTGCATGGACTTGCAAGAGGGCCCCCCGCCCTGGGAGTAAACCAGTTCAGCCCCAGTCAGTTCATACGCCTGCCACAGCTCACAACTGGACTTGGCACCTGCTTGGATTAGTTTTTTATTGTTGTTCTTGTTGTTTTTAAGCTTCTGCTCTTTTTTTTTTTCCAGACAAGGATACACCATTGCCCCAATCATCACCAGTCACTGACAATATCTGTGATTGAAATATCTCAATCCACAGAAGCAGAAGCTTTCTATTAACTTTGCAGACATGTTTTTCACGCTACAGACCCAGTAGGCCCTTAGCAGATTCTTTCCAAGATGCTCTGGTTCATGGCCAAGAGCTGCCTATGCAGCCTACACCACTGTGCACCAAATCCAGAGCGAGAGATTGTTGCATTGCCTTGGCAATCTAAAGTAGCCGAAATGGCACCTCGCTATAACATAAGTCCTTCCCACATACATACCTAAACCAAAGTGTATTTGAATCTCTTCTCCTAGATCTTAGCATAGCAAAATTTGGGGTCACAGTTATTACGACAAGCATTCAGGTAGGCCTGAGCTCCAAATTTATAAAAAGGTAAACAATAAAATAAAACTCTCACTCTCTGACCTATTCCACCTCAATATTATAGAACATGAATCAGATTTTGGTTGCACTGGCTGAATCTGTCTAGATTGAGACAGTTGATCAGCTACTTTGTATTCATCTTTGTACCTTCTGTGGATAAACTTTTTACAATGATACCATAGTAAGTTATGATACCATAGTTATGATACCGTAGCAAGAAAAACTACTTGTTTTCTAAGTTTCCCTCCTTGCTCTAAATAACACTTAGTGCATTACTTTATAGTTAACAAAATGTTTTCAAGCCCACCAATTTATGTATTCCTCAGCTGTGAGAAAGCGTTGCCATCATCTGTGATTTTGGAAGGCTTGTCTAAAATTATACAAATAACGATGAGAAACCTGAAATTGAAAGACAGACTCGTTACAAATCTTAGTTTTTTGCTCTTTTACCAAGCTGTCTTCCTTCTATTCTTGTTCAAAATATATATATAAGTCTTTAAACATGTGGTACTTTTTGTTTTCTGGAGAAGGAAATAGTAACACACTTCAGTATTCTTGCCTGGAGGATCCTATGGACAGAGGAGCCTGGAAGGCTACAGTCCATGGGGTCACAAGACTAAGCCACCACCACCATTTACTGTTTTCAGAGCATCTTCACCCATGTGATTGCTATGTCCCGCCCAGTGCAAAAATCACAACTTCATGTGCCTGACAGCCAGCTAGCCCATCTTTTGTCTACTTTCAGCATGGACAGCTCCACTAGATAGGCCTAACTTGTCATCACAGTACTGCACATTATCTAATGTGAATCCAAAATTAACAGCCAAAAAAAAAAAAAAAAAAAAAAGACCCGTGGCTATGATACAGTTTTCCCAAATAAGAAAATTAAGCTCCTAGGTTTAGCAACTGTCTCAACTGCTATTCATGAGATGACCACTTTTTGTCCATCATGGTTGCTCTCCATCAAGCCTGTGGACTGGAACGGTGGTAAAAGAGGGTACAAAATTAAAACATCTTGACTCTACCACCTCTTTGGTTACTGCCTCCGACACATGAATAAATATTCCTTGCTGTCTGCTGTTCACACTGAATCTGATGCCTTAGTTAACCAAGCAGGAGGGACAGCCCTCTTTCCTTTCACATAAACTAGTGAAATTTGCTCCAAAGAAGATTTCAGAACTTTTATGTTCAAAGACTTGTGTCACACAAGGTAGAGTGAGGATGGAGTGATGATGTCTCTTCTCGTTCCTTAATTTGTCTATAGCCTTAAAAGAGAGTGGGGATTTTTCTGGTGGCCCTGTAATTAATAGTCTGCCTCGCAATGCGAGGGACACAGGTTCAAGCCCTGTCAAGGAATTTAGATTCCACATGCTGTGAAGCAACTAAGCCTGCTCGCTGTGATACTGAGCATGCACACCACAACTGGAGAGCCAGCACAAGTCAACAAAAAGATCCTCTGTGGCACAGTGAAGATCCCTCGTGCTAAAGCTGAGACCTGATACAGCCAAATTTATTCATTAATCTTAAAAATAAAAAAGGGAGTGACTTTACTGCCTAAGTCTGCTGGCCCTTCTTCAGGCCTCTGGGTTTGGCCTTGATATTCATTCTTTCATAGTGAACCATCACCTGTTTGTCTCCAAACTCTGCAGCCCTCTGCCTCCTATCACCATCCTCCATTTGCATCCCTCCTTCCCTCCCTAGAGCATGGCATGAAAATCTTTAAGGCCTAAGTCTACTCAGGACTTTCCTGGTGTCTCAGATGGTAAAGAATCTGCCTGCAATGTAGGAAACCTAGGTTCAATCCCTGGGATAGGAAGATCCCCTGGAGAAGGGAATGGTTACTCACTCCAGTATTCTTTCCTGGAGAATCCGATGGATATGCACATCTGATAATTTCTCACCCTCCTCTCTGGTAATAAATACCGAGGCTGTTCTTCAGCTATTTTCTAATAGAAGTCAAAGCTTGATTCTCACAATTATTGAGGAGTTACTTGAAAAGTGGTATGTATGAGACGTTAGTATTCTTCCAGATAACATATTTCTTTGTTTTAATAGCAGGTCAACAAACAAAGCTGATACAATTATGATGTAAAAGCATCATTCTTCTTCTCAGCTTGAATCTGCAAGCTTTCTGAGTCACACCTTTGGTGAAGTGAAACATGCTCTTGTTGCCTTCAGCTTCTCTCAGGACTACTGTAATCAGAACAGCAGAAGTAAGTTTTCATATTTAGAGGACAGTGAGAGTGAACTAAAGCCAGGTGTCCTGATTCTACAACCCTCCTCTGTGACTCTGTATAAGCCACCAAACCCAACCTGACTGCAGCCATCTCACAAGTCATTTGAGAAGAGGAGATAACATAATTTCAGAATAGCCTTTGGGAATAAAATTCCATGATTTTACTTCAAAAATGTGACCTCTGCCATTGACTCACAGTAAAAGAGAAAGTTACTTTTCCACTGAGCCAAAATCTACTCACTTTCTACCAATTGATGCCAACTGTGCTATTCCTCATCCCTCCCACACCTCATTCTTGGGTGAAATAATGAAGAGCTGATGGTGAAACTGGAACTAAACCTCATACCTGTCTGTTTCCAAATGCCAAGTCTTAATAATTAGATTGTAAATGGAGATAAGGAGGTCATAATTTACCATGAAAAGAAATCCAAAAGTAGAATAGCAATATGTATGACTCTAGCTTAAATTACACAAACAAAAGCAGTTCAAGCCATAGCTGAGAGACCACTAATGATAGATTGAGTAGTAAATGCATGGACAAGAGATATCTTTGACGTTGGAAAAAATAAGACCATATAAACAACTTTCAGCATACTTCCCTTCTGTCAGCAAACCTGAGGGTAGATTCCATCAGATAGAAACAGAAATATAGAAGGATCAATACCTGGTTTTCCTTCAACCTCACTGGCTGCTTCTTCCCAGGCACCTTCTCGTTACCCTGTGTATGACTGATGCCAAAAATTTGGCCTCTTTGCACTGGTGCCAGATTGAATCTTCAGAGACAGAGTTTTGAGCGAAGTTGGGGGCAGGGGGGTGAAACAGTTTCATTGTTGGTTAGGCAAAGGGGGACACAGCAGGCTTCTGCTATTGAAACTCATGTATCCCAATCCAGAAGGATTTGATGAGGAGTTTTCATAACAGTGACTTAGGAGTGAGGTCGCTCATAAGATTACAGTGCATGCAGGGCCTGCAGTATTTTAATCTGGTCTCAGATAATCTCTTGATGAGCTTCTCTGTTTCCTTTAACCTGGTGGTCTTCTCTGGAATGAAGAATACGGAAGCAGTTCACAATTCATTGGGAATTTTTACTTCTATAAAAAGCTCAAAGATACCGTTACTTGTATGTGTTGAAGTGGAAGCAGGACCCTGACCCAAGGTTGCACTCTTGCTTCTTGGCTGCTCTTGTCTCTGCATCCTCTCCCTTCTCTGACTAGCAGTTGTTTATATCTGCCCTTTGAGACTCTGGGAAGGTCATGGAGGCTCGAGTCTGTTCCCTGCCAACAAAGAACAGGAGACACAGAAAGGCTTGCACACCCAGAAGCCCCACAGGCTCCTGCTCAGTTTCAGGGTCAGGCCACTCAAGATGGCCACCCTCGTGTCCTCTGTAATCCCCTGCTCAACCAGTGCCCGCTTCACCTATGCCTTGCTTCCGGGACTGACCTTCCTATACACTTGTGCCTGCCTGGTTAGTGATTCTTCTAGCCTTTAGATCGGAACCACTCTACCATGATAGGCTATCAAAGGGACAATGAGAGAAGGGTCCCTCTGCTTGTATCCCTGGTAACCAGTGAGCCAACCTGATGTCCATTCCCCCTAAAACTGGTAACGTCCTCCTCCCTCAGGGAGTGAAGACTGCCACCAGATCCTGTGGGTTTTCCAATATACACACTCTAGGATCTTGCTTCAGATGTGTAAGTTCCCCCATCCCTTAAAGCTTTGATGTCTCTGTTGCTGCCTCCAGGCTCTTTCCTCCATCTTAAATGTGGGCAAACACAGGTATTGTAAGCCTGTGGGGTGCAGCCCAACATCTTGGCTTCTCAATGCCTAACTGTCTCAGCACTTTACACTCAACCTTCAGATCTCTTGTACCTAAAATATCTCCCAAAGTGTCTTTCAGCCCAAGCTGAAATCAGTCTTCAGGTCTCAAATTATGAAAAACAAAATTTTGACGTTAAATATCTTATAGTCACCAATCAACCAGTCACTGAAGCCTCAATTTGTTTTTGTTTTTGTTTTTTTCTCACTGTGAAAGCTTAAATTCTTAATTTGCTAGATTTGTATTAAATATGGCTATGTTTTAGACAGTAACATTAATTTGGTTTTTAGCTATCAAAATATTGGTGTGAATTTATTTACACAGGATCTTTCTTGAGATAAGAAAGTGTGGTGATAAAAAAATCCAGCTAATGAAGAAAACGGGGTCTCAAATGTGCAAATTCCATCAGAAGCCTTCAGAGAAGTAAGATGCCGCATACAGGGAGATGTGAGAAGGACCGGAGAAGCAGGTAATGGGGCCAGGAAGGGGACTGGGGGATGTAAGCTCTAGTATGTGTCTCTGAACAGGTACTCTGCCGGGCACCCTCTGGAGTGCACCTCACTCATCTTCACAAAAATCCTACCACATAAATATAACTACCCATCTGTATCATGCTGTAGCAGAGAGACTGTAATCTCATGATTGCTTAGACTAAATCCTGAGAGGAATCTCAGGATTACTGAGCCAACCCATGATGATGCAGAAATTAGAATTTAAGTTTTCCTCCGAAGTCCATCTCTTTCTGACCTGTCCGTTTGCCCCTGTAATAAGGGCAATGCTGAGCACTTCGGTATCATAGTTCAAGTGGCCTTGAGGTCTATTAGATGACATTAGATGCTGCTAATTAAACCTGTAAACTGCTGCCCTATCTTTGTAACAGATTCACCTTTGGTAAATTATGACACCAAGAGAGTTTGTTGGTATTATTTCCACCCTCTTCTTTTCCCTTCTGCTCCAGGTGCCCACTTCTGGCCTCTGTCCCTCACTTAAATCCACTTTTAGCTCCTGTCTTGAGAGTGTGATTTCCTGCTTTCACCCCGTCTACTCCTCACCCTGAAATTTGATTTTGCCTGCCCTCGTGGGAACCTCTGACAATCACCAGCATAGTGAACTGCAGGTGCTGACAGGGGTGTGACATATATTTCAGATGTGCTGGTTAGAATCACTTGCTTTAAATGAGAAGCTTCTGAAGAGGAAGTTGCACAAGGATTGTCACAAGGATTAGAGCTAAAACTAAAGGAATAAAGTGTGAAGAGCAAGTTTTCAGGCACGTGGCATTGGGAAGGGTGAGAGGTTCATGCTGGCATTTCAAGATCCCTGAGATCCTGCCACAGTGGCAAGAGGTTAGTCCCTGAGTTAATTTCTGAAACTTGAACATGCTTCCTCACTTTACAGAAAATTAAAATTATTTTCTAGCCCTTTAGACATTGTTTCCTAAAAAGCAAAAAAATTAGGTTTTCATTTCCTCTTTATTGAGCCCAACCCCAGAACCCCTGTGACCCCATCCTTACTCTGGAGCAAGTAGATGCATTTGGAAGAGTTGTAGCAAATATTTAACCCTAAGTTTTTGTGCCACTTTCTTTTTTCTCAGTTCATGGACATTAACTATATCTGTGGCAGTGCTGACTACTTTTTTCTTCAGTAATTTCTTTTGCAACAAGCATGATTCTAGGTCAACATCATTAGAATCATCCAAGACTGGCTGCATGCCAAACCCCTTGTAACTTCAGTTGGCACCCAGGGAGAAGATCACTCTGAAGATCTTATGAAGACCCCAGAAAATCACTCTGGGGGCTTTCAGCCTTGGTTTGGCAAGTGACTTTGGGCAAATTGTTTAACCTTTCTGGGATGCAATTTCTTCATCTATAAAATAGAGGTAATAGTGTCTTGGGAATACCCCACATAATATATCTGTCCTTGCTTACAGCATGTTATAACTTTCCAGAGGGTACTCAATGGATCTTTTTTTTTTTTTTTTTTAATGCATTACTCCAGCCTTCTACTTTGCACACATAAGAGGTCTTACAAAAGTAATATGACTTGCCAAAGATCATTTAAAATTGGGCTGCAGACACAAAGTTGTGCAACTTTTGTAGGATGGATAACTGTGGCAAAACCAATTTTGCTCTGTTTGGATATGAAGTCAATACAAGAGTGAAACTGTATACTGTTATGTAGTCCATTAAGAATGCCCTTTCACTTTTTTTTTTTTTTTTGCCTTAGATATGAGCTATACAAAGCACTTGTAGCTTATGACTTTAAAAGTCTCGCTTGGAATGTGAAGTACCTCCTCAATATAGTGTAAAGAACACAGAAGCATGGACTACAGTAGAGCATGGTCTAAATGACAACATGACTGATCCCAAGAATGTTAAAATTCCACTTCAGTAACCACTCAATTTCATTCACCTCAAGACATTATCCTTGCTCAATCATTTAAATTTTGTCTTCAGATATAGAGTATCTTGGGATAATTATAATGAAATCATTGGCATAGTGAAGAAAACTCTATAAATACACAAATAATTCTGGATTTTATTCTTAGTGAAATGTATTTTTTCAAGAGTAATTATACTGATTCCTTCTCTTTTATAAATAAAGATCATTGTCAATTTTTTTTCCTTTCTTTGAAATACATTCAGTGAAATAAATCATTAATTTCCTAAAAAAAGAGTAAAAACAGCAGCTTGCTTATAAAGTTGATGATAAAATACAGTAATACAAAATAAAGAGCTATTTGTAGCAGCAAGCACATATCCTATACTCGATCAATGATACCTAGTAATAAAATCCACATTTCTTAACCAATCATTCTCCCTTGTAACAAGATTCTACAGTTCTTAGGGGGAAAAAACTCTTCCTTTGCAGGCATTATAAACACTTTCAAAAGTCATTTGTCCCAGTATTTGCTTATTATAAAGATAAATAAATAAAAAAATTTTAAAGCCATAATAAGCTAAGTCTAATGAGCTTGGTATCTGTCCTGCAATTTTCATGCAATCAAACAATCACTGGTCATTCAGAAGGATGTCAGTCAGCAGAATGGAATTCTCTTCCAAGTTATAAGCCAAACTGCAGTGGGTTATAGATTCCAAATATCTGATCCAACTCCCAGGAATAAGTGGAAAACTATTCTAAACTTCCTAAGAGCATTTGCTCAATGAGATTAACTCACTCCAAACCAGCAGCCTCATTGTTTAAGCCTAGAGAGACACCATCATCAATCAATTCAACCAAATTGTGCTGAGTTTTCTAAGGGTGTGAGTGAAGCCATCATAATAAAACTAACTGATGCATTTACTAAATATATGCTCTGAGAAAGAATAGGCAGTACAGTTTCGTTTTTACATCACTACCCCAATTTTGGAAGAGCTTAATCTGGAAAATTTCCTGTAATTTATTTATGTTGTCTGACAGTCTGTCCCTTAAGAATGAAAATAAACTGATAGTCTAATTACACTCAGGTCTTAAGGACATCATGAATTAGCTTTTCTAGAAGGAATGGCCTTTTAAAAGAGGCATCCAGACAGGGCAGTGGTTCATCAAAAGCAGTGAAGATTAATAAATTTTCAGACAACAGCAGATGACATATTTGAAGTCAGAAAATTATATGGCATCCATCAAATCATATCACTTAAATAAATCTTCAAATACATAAGTGTTTCCCTAGCAGTTTATTCATTTACACAGAACTATTTAGTTTAGAACATAGTGTTGTCAACTTAAGGTGCAAAATAGACATTCAACGATAGATTAAAGAATTGCTGTAAGTACAAAGTGTCATGAGAGTGTGTAATCAGGACCTGAGGAAGTCTGGGGAGTCAGGGAATGCTTCCTTGAAGGTTTCTTATGAAGTTTTAGTAGAAATTATATATGAAAGGAAGTTTGACAAGAGAGAGAAAAAGCACTTCAAGAGAAAAGACTAATACCTGTTAAGGCCCTGAGGCAAGACAAGCCTGCCTTTACAAAGCACTGACTGAGGGGAGATTGGTAGGAATAGAACACACAGCATGAAAGAAGAGGTTTCTCCAAAGGTTAATAAGGTAGGCAGCAGACAGAGCCCTCTACCTCCCGCCTCCCCCAGGCCTTGTTCCTTTCTAAATGAAGGTCAATGGAAACCAGAAAATATTTAAAGTCAGAAAAAAAGAAGAATAAATGGGGAGGATCTCTTAGGAATCCATAGCAGAGGCCCGGAGAGAAATGGCAAGAGTGTGCAGAGTGGATGCAGGAGACAGAAGGGAGTGGAAGAACAAGGAAGAACCAATGCATTTTTCTGCTTGGTTGTATATGGAAGCTGAAAGCAAGGGGACAGAAGGAAAAATTCTTAGTTCTTTGATTTGCTCAGCTGGCTGGGTGATGATGCCCTTACTCAGACAGGGCTTTCTGGGAATCCTGGGGGCTTTCATTTCTGTGCACAATGCTCCCACTTTGATCTCCTCTTCTGCTGTGCAACATAGTAATTATGGGCAAAGCATATCATGAGCAAACCAAAAGCCTTGTATTAATAGCTTAGGAAAAGTAAATATTTTAACAGACCACAAAAAGAACAGAAACACAAGATGAAGACAGAAAATAAAGCTGCAGGTCTTGTCACCACAGATTCGAAGACAGATAGTGGGGACTTCCCTGGTGGTCCAGTGGTTAAGAATGCACCTGTCAGGGCACAGGTTCAAAGGCTGGCCCAGGAACTCAAATACCACATACCTCGGGGCAACTAAATCCATGTGCCACAGCTGATGAAACCCACACACCCTAGAGCCTAGGCTCTGCAGCAAGAGAAGCCACAGCAATGAGAATCTGTACACCTATGCTGGAACTAGTAGGTAACCCCTACTCACCACAACCAAAGAAAGCCTGCACACAGCTATGAAGACCCCGCATAGCCAAAAATAAATACATTTTGTGGTTGTTCCGTCACTAAATCCTGTCTAACTCTTTGCAACCCCATGGACTTCAGCACACCAGACTACCCTCTCCTTCACTATGTCCCAGAGTTTGCTCAAACTCTTGTCCACTGAGCTGGTGATGCCATACAACTATTTTATCCTCTGTCATCCCCTTCTCTTTCTGTCTTCAATCTTTAGCAGCATCAAGGTCTTTTCCATTGAGTTGGCTCTTTCAAACAGTTGGCCAAAGTATTGGAGCTTCAGCTTCAGCATCAGTCCTTGCAATGAATATTCACTGTCGATTTCCTTTAGGATTGATTGGTTTGATCTCCTTGCTGTCCAAGAAAGGGACTCTCAAGAGTTTCTCCAGCATCACAATTCAAAAGTATCAGTTCTTCAGTGCTCAGTCTTCTTTATGGTCCAACTCTCACATCCATACATGACTCCTAGAAAAACCACAGCTTTGACTAGATGGACCTTTGTTAGCAAAATGATGTCTCTGCTTTTTAATGTACTTTCTAGTTTTATCATAGTTTTTCTTGTAAGGAGCAAGCATCTTTTCATTTTATGGCTACAGTCACTGTGTGAGGTAATTTTGGAGCCCAAGAAAATAAAATCTGCCACTGTTTCCACTTTACTCCCATCTATTTGCCATGAAATGGTGAGATCAGATGGAGAAGGCAATGGCACCCCACTCCAGTACTCTTGCCTGGAAAATTCCATGACAGAGGAGCCTCGTAGGCTGCAGTCCATGGGATTGCTAAGAGTCGGACACGACTCAGTGACTTCACTTTCACGTTTCACTTTCCTGCATTGGAGAAGGAAATGGCAACCCACTCCATTGTTCTTGCTTGGAGAATACCAGGGACAGGGGAGCCTGGTGAGCTGCCGTCTATGGGGTCGCACAGAGTCGGACACAACTGGAGCGACTTAGCAGCAGCAGTAACAGATGAGATCAGATGCCATGATCTTTGTTTTTTGAAAGTTGAGTTTTAAGCCAACTTTTTCACTCTCCTTTTTCACCTTCATCAAGAGGCTCTTTAGTGCCTCTTCACTTTCTACCGTTAGTGTGACATCATTTGCATGACTGAGGTTGTTGATATTTCTCCCAGAAGTCTTGATTCCAGCTTGGGATTCATCCAGTCCAGCATTTCACATGATTTACTCCACATATAAGTTAACTAAGGAGGGTCACAAGCAAGGAGAAAACACAAAGCCTTGACCTTCTCCTTTTCCAGTTTTGAATCAGTCCATTGTTCCATGTCTGGTTTTAACTGTTACTTCTTGACCTGCGTACAGGTTTCTCATGAGACAGGTAAGGAGGTCTGGTATTCCCATCTCTTTAAGAATTTTCCAGTTTCCTGTGATCTGCACAGTCAAAGATTTTAGTGTAGTCAATGAAGCAGAGGTAGATGCTTTTCTGGAATTCCCTTGCTTTTCCCATGATTCAGTGGATGTTAGCAATATGATTTCTGGTTCCTTTGCCTTTTCTAAATCCAAGTTGTACATCTGGAAGTTCTCAGCTCACATACTGTTGAAGCCTAGCTTGAAGGATTTTGAGTATTACCTTGCTAGCATGTGAAATGAAAACAATTGTACAGTACTTTGAACATTCTTTGCCATTGCCTTTCTTTGGGATTGGAATGAAAACTGACCTTTTCCAGTCCTGTGACCATTGCTGAGTTTTTCCAAATTCACTGGCATATTGAGTACAGCACTTTAAAAGAATAATCGTTTAGGATTTTAAATAACTCACCTGGAATTCCCAGGGAATCTGACTTTGACGGGCATTGGTATTTGATTACAAAATATCCACAGAACTAGGGGAAACAAAGACTCTTGGAGGGAACAAATAAAACTTTGTGGGCACCAGGATCCAGGGGAAAGGAGAAGTGACCCACAGGAGACTGAGCCAGACCTACCTGTGTTTGAGGCTCTCCAGGGGAGCAATGGACTGATAATGGCCTGCTGTGGGGACAGGAGCATTGGCAACAGCTGTCCTAGGATGCACGTGGAAGCAAAAGTCCTTTTGGATGTCACCTTTAACCCTACTATAGAACCAACAGACTCCAGGACCGGGCCACCTCAGGCCAAATAAATTTTAAGAAATTTCAGAAAACAATACAGGGAGATATTGGTGGCCAGGAATTCTGCTTCTCTGGTCAGAAGAGGAGACTAAATGCTCTGAATTCTAGAAAGGAGACTGGATCTAGGCTCTTTGCTTATTAGGACAAGAGGAGGGCCCCCTAGTTGGTACAATAAGCTTTAAAAATCCCCACAAACTGTTGACTATCAATGGCTGGTTTCTGGTAAGTGAAATTAAAATCTACAAGTTTATTAATATCAAATGTTTATAGAAGCTTGACAAATGATTATCCCAAAGTGAAAACAGAAATTAAAATGCAAGAAGCCAAGTGAAGAATCCAGATTCAAAACACTACATACTTTATGACTGTATTTACATGTCCTTCTAGAAAAGGCCAGACTACAGGGGTGGAGGGCAGACCAATAGTTCCCATGGATTGAATGACTGGAGGATTTGACTACAAAAAGGCATCAGGAAACGTCTGAAACTTCATGAAGAGTACTATATTAGTTTTCTAGAGGTGTTGTAACAGATTATAATGAACTTAATTGTTTAAAATAATACATCCTTATTATCTTACAGTTGTTTAGGTTAGAAACTTGACACAGGGGTCACTGGGCTAAAATCAAGATGTCAGGATGGCTGCATTTCTTCTGCAGTCTCTAGGGAAGAATCTACTTCCTCACCTTTTCAAGTTCTAGAGCCTGCCTACATCCCTTGGCTTGTGGCCTCTTCATCTTTAAAGCCAGATATGATTAGTTGAGTCCTTCTCAGTTCAGTTCAGTTCAGTTCAGTCACTAAGTCGTGTCTGACTCTTTGTGACCCCATGAATCGCAGCACGCCAGGCCTCCCTGTCCATCACCAACTCCCGGAGTCTACCCAAACCCATGTCCATCAAGTCGATGATGCCATCCAGCCATCTCATCCTCTGTCATCCCCTTCTCCTCCTGTCCCCAATCCCTCCCAGCACCAGGGTCTTTTCCAACAAGTCAGCTCTTCGCATGAGGTGGCCAAAGTATTGGAGTTTCAACTTCAACATCAGTCCTTCCAATGAAAACTCAGGACTGATCTCCTTTAGGATGGACTGGTTGGATCTCCTTGCAGTCCAAGGGACTCTCAAGAGTCTTCTCCAACACCACAGTTCAAAAGCATCAATTCTTCAGTGCTCAATTTTCTTCACCATCCAACTCTCACATCCATACATGACTACTGGAAACTCCATCATTCTGACCTTCTCTTCTACTTTCCTCTTCAATTTTTAAGTACACTTATAATTATCTAGGATAATCTACCTATGCCAAAGTTACTTAAAGTTAGCAATCTTATTCCTATTTGCAATTTTAATTCCTTCATAAGCATCATATCTGTACCCTAGCAAAAAGGAGGAAGTGGAAAAGGGAAGGGGCAGTGCCTATGTCAAAAAAACAAAACTCTTTTCTGGAAACTCTCAATTTACGTCTTTAATCTAAAACTGTGTTTTTAGCTGCAAAGCAGTTTGAAAAAGCAATGTTTTATTATTATTAGTAGTAGTAGTATTATGGACACATTGTTGTTCTTTTGGAAAGCAATTATCTATTAGTAAGAAGGAAGGAATAATGAATATTGCATTGGTAACTAGCAATGTCAACTACAGGATTACTGTCATCATATATTTAATGGTGACATTTTAGAATCATTTCAATTAAAGTCAGGGGTAGTTTAGAAATGTCCACTTTTACTGCTTCTACTCATTCTTTTGGAGGTTCCAGTAAATGTGATTATAAGAGAAATAGTTGGTATAGGAAAAGAAAGAAAGAAAAACATAGAAGATGAGCATATTGGCAATAGGACATCACAGACTCAGTTCTGGATGAGATTTTGAGAAGTCTATGAAATACTTGATTGAAAATATCCCTTGGATGGTTGAATACATGGGTATAAAATTCAGAGAGAAACGTAGGCTAAGAATTCAAATTTGAGTCATTAGTGAACAAATGAGAAAGCTTTATGATTAAATATATTGTCCAGGGAAAGAGTAGAGAGTAAGGTTTAAAAAAAGGAGAGTACTGAAGACTAAATATTAAAGAATTATGCTATTTAAAGGCAAAGTTGAGAAGGCATTTTCAGAGAAGTAGGAGTAACTATAGAAATGTATGGTGCTGTTGTCAACAACATAAAGAGAATTTTCAGGGGAAGAAACTAGAAATGTCTGACTTTAGTGAGAAGTCAAGGGAAAAAGGAAATAAAAAATGTTAAATTGATTTTAGGACATGGCTGGTTTTGATGACCAAGTGCATTTGGTGGAGTAGTAGGGATTTTGATGCAAGCCTGATCCAAATGAGCTCAAGAATTCATGGGAAATAAATTGCAATATGAAAATCTCTTGAAAATTTTAGTTTTGAAGTAAGGAGCGATATAGGATAGTACTGAAGGGTAAGAGTGGAGTTGAAAGTAAATCCTATTTATGAGAGATTGGAGTGTGTTTAACTGATAATTAGGAAGATCCTACAAAAGGATCTGGTGGAAGTTCCAGGAGAGGGGATGCATGACCAAGAATAAACTCTTCTTAAACACATAGAAAGGAATTGACATTATAAGAGATAAGTATTCTTCTTTTTTAACAAGTTGCAGAGAAATAAGAATACGTATAGATAAACATAGGCTTCCCTGGTGGCTCAGAGGGTAAAGAATCTGCTTGCAATGTAGGAGACCTGGACTTGATCTCTGGGTCAGGAAGATCCCTTGAGAAGAGAATGGCTATCCAGTCCAGCATTCTTGCCTGGAGAATTCCATGGACAGAGGAGGCTGGCAAGCTCTAGTCCATGGATTGCAAAGAGTCAGACATGACTGAGCGACTAACATTTTCACTTCATAGATAAACATGAAGCTGGAAGGACAAAGGAGATCTCATCAGCCTTCCCTGTTCAGTAAGTAATAAAATCATCTGCTGAGAATGGGCAGGGGCAGAAGAGGAGCACCAGAAGATTAATGAAAATGGAATATATCTAAAAAGGCCACTGTAAAAGTTGGAGAGAAAGTTGGCCAGATAGATAGAATCATTGGGTAATACTAGTGTTGAGATTCAGTTGAGGTTGATAATTATAAATTCACAATGGAATTATACACTATTCTGTTATGTGATATTTTTTCCCAACAAAATATAATATTTCCTGGCAATAGTTTTATTTAAGAGTTGAGTTTGTCCCAGATGAAAGTAGCAAAGAGGGGAAATGGAATTTACCATTTGTGTAAATGGGTTTAATTGTAATGATAGGTCAAGCAATCTAAGCTGGATAGGATGGAGCGTGAAAATAGGTTAAATGTCTATGGGTAGTCAAAAAGAAAAAAAAAAAATAGAGGGCAAAGAAATACAGGTCTGAGTATTCACAGTAAGGTTAATTGAATAAGCAAGCAGAAAAGGTGGGGAATTTCAACTAGAGAATATAGTAATCCTAAACTAATGACCTTAGAGGTAAAATTATTTCATGAATAAGGTAAGAAGCTAGAAAAATATTTAGGAGGGAAATTGAGACTATGAAGAAATATTGATCATTGAGCAGACAACTCCAGAGAGGAAAAGAATAATAGATTTGGGTTAGAGTCAAAGCAAGGCAGTATTCAGTATCTGGGCAAGATGATGCAAGTTCCAATGAGGGGTGAGGGCAAGATGGACTAGAACAATGGCAAGACTAAACATTAGGTAAGTGAGGGCCCCCGCTGGACATGGCTATGGGATGGAGAACCACATGCGATATTTCTCTGCACTCACAGAATGATCCACAAATCACTAAATGTGTTCCCTCTGGGATGAATCAGTAAATCTGAATGAAAAGTGGCATTTTCTATTATTCATTAATTTCCCGAGGAGCTTGTATGTAGAAAACTCAGGAGCACAAATGATGCTACTTGCTAGCATGGTGTATAGTTTTAAATCTGGCTCCAAGACAGCCTTTGAGACACCAGGGGTTTGGGTGCAGCTGACTTTCCCGACCCTCTCCGCCCCCCGCCCCGCTCCACACACACACACACACACACACTTGGCTTGGCTATCCTGGCTTTAGACATCTCAAATCTCCCTATTGCCTCTCAGAGGCCTGAAAGCAGAAACTCCAGTACTCTGGGCTCTACCTGCTTCTGTGCTTAACCCCAGCATGTCTTGATTTTCTCCTTTTGATTCCTGTTGGTGACTGATAGGCCAATCAGTCAAAACAATTTATGCAGAGGCACAAATGGCTGAAGGTAGCACTATATTGTCTTATAATGTCCTTGCAACCAATTCTTAGCTCAGCTTATCAGAGCTTTAGTCTAAAAGAACGATTCATGGCATGAGTTTTAAAAACTCATGTGAAAGTGTTAGTCACGCAGTCATGTCCAACTCTTTGTGACCCCATAGCCTGTAGCCCGCCAGGCTTCTCTGTTGATGGAATTTTACAGGCAAGAATACTGGAGTGGGTTGCCATTTCCTTCTCCAGAGGATCTTCCCTATCTAGGGATTGAACCTGTGTCTCTGCATCTCAGGCAGATTCTCTTATTATCTGAATCACCAGAGAAGCCCATGAATTTTATGCATTGTGTGAAAGACAGTTGAGAGTCTTTTCTAAAAGTAAAGATTTTTAAATTTCCCAAATTTATTACTTTGTTTATAAAGTACCTGAGAGCCTGTTATACCTCAGATATTACTGAAGGTGCTGGACATATATATGATGTTCCATGTCTCAAGCAATTTGTAGTCTGGAAAGAATACAGACATGCAAACAAAATATTTACGGCAATATATGCTCCAACAGAAATCTGTAAGTCTGCAAAGAGATATAAAGGAGAAAGTGGCTAATCCTCACTCTCAACTCTGGGAAATCTGTTAATGACCTCCTCTCTTCTGCTTTCTTTATATTTCTTCTCCACTAGCCCTTTCTACTCAACTCACAACTGAAGTCTCTTTCAATCACTGAAAAAAGAGTATTATACACTCTGAATATCCTTCTCTTTCTCTATTTCTTTTCTAATTTTCTCATCCAAAAGGTTTTTTCACTTTGTTTCATATTAAAATTACCTGGGATGCTTTAAAGATACTGACATCTGGCCCCCACCCACCCAAGATTCTGATTATACTGATCTGGGAAATGGGCACCAGGACTTGTCTCTGCAGGTGTACCCTAACACATAGTCAAGGATGAGAATCACTGTTCTAAAGGATGATGAAGGCTGAGCAGTCTAACATATGGACAGCGCAGTGCATATGAAATAATAAACAGTAACTGTGACCATTGCATTAATCAATAAACACGACTGTGCTTTCTGGGCCTGGGTGCCTGGTAGACAGATTTGCCTGATGCTGAAATGACTACATAATTACTGGCTATTCCAATTTTGTTTCATCTTCAAAGTGTTGATGGCTAAAAAGCAAGACTCTTGGCACTCAGTTTCTCCATCTATAAAATGGGAAAAATCACTGTCTGAAATCACTGAATTGGTGAGAGGATTAATTAGCTTGCCTTTGTAAAATGCTCTGCAGAGAGGGAAAAACACCCACAAGAGCTACAGATTATAGTCTCCCAGTAGCATCTATAATTTGTAAAGACATTTATAGCCATTCTGGTCAGTGAAGCCTGCAGTTTGGAGCCTCATCCTTGCTTTTCAGCCTTAAAGCACAGATTGTAGCTAAACTCATCAGCCTCCATTAAGCCCCCGGCAAAATGGCTATGAACCGGTTGCTTTGAAGCCATCTGTGACCTTTGCACTCTTTATGCCCCAGGGTGGATACTCAATCCTACCTGCTCCTCAAATGCCAATGTTCACTCTTCCTCTTGGGAAAATGAGTGGTAGAAATGAAGGAGTGGGTAGATGGGAGCCACTTCCCCTAAACAGAGTAATTGGATAAGGTTTCTTGATAAGTGGACTTCTACCATTTTCCAGGAGGACTTCCTAGTAGCTATTTTCATATCCCACTTTGGTAATACTAAATGTCTCCTCACCTTCCCATTGTGCTCAAAGGTCTTCATAAGGACAGTGAAATAAAAGGGATGGTTCCTGGCAACCACACAGAGTGAAGCAAACGAATATTACAAATGAAAAAAATAGAGCAGGGGTCTGCCTCCCTTCTTTTGGCACAAACCTGCTATAGAAACTAATGTAGATGAGAGGCACCGAGCCATATATAAGTGAGTAATTATCCACTGTTACAGGCCTTATTATCTCTCCAAATGTTTGCTAAAATTCTGTTGGGCAACCATCTGGACCCAGAGATATACCCTTGGATAGAGAGTGGATCGTTGTTTTAACTTGAGATAAGAAAATGTCTTTTCTCTAATTCTTTTCAGTCATCTTCTGTTAAATAATTTAACTGAATGTCTCTTAGATAGCTCTTTGTGTGTCCTCGGAGTAAGTGCATTCTGTGTGATATATGCATATAAAATATTCTTTGAGAGTTTTTTCTCTCTTTATCCCCACCAGAGGAACCAAGGACAGTTTGCCATCTGTTGTAAGAATTTCATTAATGCACCTATTTTCTCTTCTCTTTTGCAAGATTGGTCAGTCCAAATAATTTGTAGCTGTCTCCTGTTCTGGGCGGGACTCTGCCCAGAAGCCTCACTCTATCAGGGCCAAGTCCCTGTTCTCTCATTACTGTGTTCTCTCAGGTGGCTTTGTTAGCTCTGAACAGCAAAGCCTGTGTCCCAAAGCCTGGCTGGTATCAATAATTTAACAACATGTCATAGACAACAGTGAACCATGCTGCTAGGGTTGAAATATTCCTAGGGCTCACCATCTATTATGCTCTGCTTTCTCACTGCGCTGTGAATGGAATACAGGTGGGCCCAGCATTTTCCCAACTCAGAAACTTACAAGATAATATAATGGCACTGGGGAGGGGTTATTTGCATTACAAAAGAATTCCAGGCCTTCCTAGAGGTTCCACTTTAGATTTTCTTTAGATTAAGAGCACCTCTTCAACATTTGGAACTTTATAAGCCTAATTAGTTTGGGGCTTTCAGGAACACATTCCCAAAGCAGAAACACCTTATTCAGACAGGATGGTATTCTTCTAGGTTAACTGGTCAAATGTCTGTACACCAAACATTGGTGGGATAATATTCCAAAACCAGAGTTTTTATTTCTGATTTTCTCCTAATCCAGATTTCATCTCAGTAAACAACAATGAGTGTAGCTCTGCATCTGTTGCATGCACCTGATCTGAACAGACTCACCCATGTCTTCACTGTCCTCACTTAGCCACAGGGCCCTGTTGCTTGCTCCCCATGATGACCAGCACTGAAAGCATAAAACAGTAATGTAGAATGTTCTATGTACTAGAGATTACCATTGACTGATGTAGAACCGTTTACAGTGCGTACCCCATAACACACAAACCACATAGATACCCAGAAGAACAGATTTGTCTTTCCAAAGCCCCTCTCCAAAAGCCACAGCCCCTTTCCTGACTGCCCTGCCCGACACAGAGCCCAGATTTCTGTCTCTGGTCTCCACCCTCCTGGAGTCTGTCCCCATGTCCTTCACCCAAATCAGGCAGAGAATCCTGCCCTGTTCAGTCCAGCTTCTACCTCCCTGCTATCATCCATCACTGTGCTCAGCTAAGAAAGAGCTCTCCAACCACCAGAGTCCCTCTTCTATCCCTTCTGCCTTTTTTTTTTCATGTAAGAAGTGGACATTTTGGTATCAATTAAGCCACTCCACCTTCATGAAGAAGTCTACTTCCTTTAAGAGTTGCATACTGTAAAGTACTACATAGGACAAGCTCAAGTTTGTAACATGATGCTGGGTCATTTAGAGTCATGTGAACGAGGGATAATTATAATATATCCATGAAGGTCACAGATCATTGCAGAAGAACTAATGTTCATGTAATTCTGCCTTGTTTATGCCACTTGTCTTACACAAAATCAGAGGGACTAGGAACTTCAATTCCCTTCTCACAGTGAAGTAGAGTTGGCTCCCTGATCACAGGGTTTCCTTCAATAAAGAGTTATGATTCTACCCATGTGTTACATTAAGAAGGGTTTGAGAACTACTTGAGGAATGTGAGAGGTCAGAGGTTAGGGGTCAGTTTAGGATGAAGAACATGCCCCTTTCCTCCTGGACCCTATTTCTGTCCCTGGGATATGCCTTGAATTCCTCTCTTGTCTCTGCCATCATTGCCTGGCTCTTGAGTGCTGTCCATAAGAGCAGTTTCCTTGTTTTTCCACCTGCCTATCATCCTCTCTAAGCCTCTTGTGTGCCGTTACCAGAGAAATATTCCTAAAGCATTGCTTCTGTCCTGTAATTTCTCCGGTTGAAAAAGCTATACTGCTCTTTATTGTCCTGCATTGGTTATAAGAGATATGACCATATAATTTATTGGCCAAACTGGGACATATTTGGGAGTGAAAAAAGGCACTTTCAATATTTATGTCAAGACCGTAGGCACTGATGAAGATTGCCCAGGTAACAAGGCTATATAGTCACCTTAGACATAATCCCCCTTTCTTGTATTTGAGACTGTGTGCACATAATCATATCCCAATCCCACTTCAAATCAATCTAATTTTATTTTAAAGGTCAGAACACTGTTGCTACTACTAAAATTGATAACAGCAATAGCAATCATAAAACCAGGAACCACTCATGGATCTTTCAGAGTGAGCACTATGTCTCACTTACATCTATCTTTCACTCTCCACAAAATTCCTATGAGATAAGCACATTATTATTGCCATTTTAGATAAGAGTAAACTGATACAGAGAGATTTAAATACATTGGCCAAGATCACTCAGCTAGTAAGTGGCAGGGCTAAAAGTGAAACCCAGGTTTATCTGACTCCAGCCTTACACTGCTTTGGCCAATGCCACCTCCTTACATTTTGAAAGTACTTTGTAAGCACACGGAGAATATTTAGCACTATGATCGGTGGAATGTTCTCCCTGCCTGAGTGTTGTTTCAGCTCTATTGCTTAATGGCACGCATGATTGCCATTATTAACATTCCCGTGCTCCTTCCCAAACCTGCATCATTCCTTATGCTGTTATCTCTAAATCTATTGCCTCCTATGTTCTCCACATCAACCCACAGTCAATCCATCTGGCAAAGCCCGGCTTAATTTCACACCCTCTGTGAAACCATAGCTGGCTAGTCAATTGACATTAATCCCTCCCACCTGTATCCTCCCAGCTTGATTATCCTCAGAACAACAGAAATTGGCACTAGATAAGAATTTTCCTCTTTGGTTCTCTAATTGCTTTCTGTTTGTATTTTTATTTCCTCCACCTGTACACAAACCCATCAAAGATAGGGAATTTCTTAGAATTTTATTTGACTTGAAATTTGGCCATATTATGGTTACAGTATTAGTTTTTAAGGTGAACAAATTCACATAACATTAAATAGCTCATCCACAATTCTATATCTAAAATGACAGCCCTAAAAGGATTGTTAAAAAATATTAACTCAAAAAATATTAGTAGCATTATTGAGAGAGTTTACAATAAGATTTTTATTTTAAATGAATAAAAACCTGCTGAACCAGTGTTCTTAAAGTAAAATTGGATTTTAAAAATAATGATTTATTTATTTATTATTTAGTTTTAGCTGTACTGAGTCTTTATTGGTGTGGGGGCTTTTCTCTAGTTGTGGTGAGGAGGGGCTACTCTAGTTGAAGTGAGGGAGCTTTTCCTTGCAGTGGATTCTCTTGTCATGGAGCATGGGTTCTAGGGCACATAGGCTTCAGTATTTGCAGATCCTGGGCTCTACAGCGCGGGCTCAGTAGTTGCGGTACACAGGCTTACCTGTTCCATGGCATGTGGATGGCAGGCGGATTCTTTACCACAGACCACTAGGGAAACCCCATGATTTTTTTTTTTTTTTTTTTAATATTTCAAACTGACTTGAGTTTTCTCATCCCATAGCAGGAAAAATTAACCTTGAACATCTCCCATACTCCTGCAATGAATAAACATTAGCCTCCTGACTGGACCACAGCAATAGTGTCCTCTCAAGTTCATTAGAAACTTATTTTGGGAGACCAAGGAGGAAGGGAAGAACTGACTCATTGGAAAAGACCCTGAGGCTGGGAAATATTGAAGGCAGGAGGAGAAGGGGACAGCAGAGGATGAGACGATTGGATGGCATCATTGACTTGAAGGACATGAGTTTGAGCAAGCTCCAGGAGTTGGTGATGGACAGGGAAGCCTGGTGTGCTGCAATCCATGGGGTCGCAAAGAGTAGGACATGACTGACTGACTGAACTGAACTGAACTGAAGGAGGGAGCTGGTCTCAAAGTTGCTTTGGCCACATTGCCCCAGCCACAAAACATGAAAATCCTGACAAAGCTGAACAATGCCCAGACTATCACTTTTTGCTCTGGCTTTGTTCTTTTTGCAAATAAATGTGTATGACTTTTCCTGATGGTACTAGGGTCAACCTCCAGCCTGTGGTTGCTGATTCTATGTGGGGAAATAACAAGTACTACTCAGATGGTCAGCAACCTGTTGCCATGTCTGTTCCCAGAGCCAGGGCAGCATACGAGCCTTTGCTGCCCGGGAGTAATGATTTCAGACCTAGTAGCATGGCTGCTGGGTACATGACCTTCCAAAGATCCTCAGAAAGTCATGAGGAGAAAAGAAGGGACAAAAAGGACAAAGGCATTCCAGAATACCACAGGTGTGGGATATTACGGCTACTAATTTGCATAAAATTATATTGGTAAGAAATCCCATGGTCCATTCACAAAACACTTTTCTGAGTTCCTCTTCAGGGCAATTAAATAGAAAATTATCAATGTAGCTGAAGTATTCTTTGTCATTCTCTATTTTTTGTACCGACATCATTGGGACATTTCTGATGCCTAAATTCTTATGCCCTTCACTATTCTTTCTCTGGCTAGCATTTCTTACAATATAAAAAAAAAAATAGCAAACATTTAAAATTGCTAAAATGTATCAGGAACTGATTTCATAGTTTATCTCTTTGATGCTTATAACTAAAACTCAAAATTTTTATTGCTTTTATATTTTTTGTACTGACTTCAGAGGGTCAAGGAAACTATGCTTAATATGGTGAAGGGATTTGCCTAGAGACACAAAGCTATGTAAGTGGCTGAGTTGAGATCAAAAGCCAGGCAGGTTCACCTGAGTCCTGAGCTTCTGTAGCCATATACCACATGTGCCCAATTCACTCATGCACCTATTAAGAGGGAAAGTGATTTTAGAAACTAGTTTGAGATTAGAGCTTCCATGGTGGCTCAGACAGTAAGGTAAAGTATCTGCCCTCTATGCGGGAGACCTGGGTTCAATCCCTGGGTCGGGAAGATCCTCTGGAGAAGGAAATGACAACCCACTCCAGTGTTTTTGCTTGGAAAATTCCATGGATGGAGGAGCCTACATCCTACAGATGAAGGATGGTAGGCTACAGTTCATGGGGTTGCAAAGAGTCAGACACAACTGAATGACTTCACTTTTTTCCTTTCTTTCTTCTTTACTCTGAGATTACAGATAATTGATCCTCGTCCCAAAGTTATTTGCATTAAGAAAATAAGTTCAGAAAGAAAATACTATATAAACAGTATCTAACTAAATATTATCCTCATAAGAGATAAAACTTATCCTATGTGTAAGACCAGTCTTTGTAATCTGTGAAATATTTTAGAACAATTTTAACCTCTGTTGATTACAGAGTAAAATGCTCTTCCAATCTATCCAGAAGTTCAGAAGACTGTGATAGATTTTTTTAACTCTCTTTTTTTCTATCCCCCAATTCAAATCCTGATCTGCTATATATGTGCCTCTGCTCCACATTCAGTTCAGTTCAGTTCAGTTCAGTAGCTCAGTCATGTCTGACTCTTTGTAAACCCATGGAATGCAGCACGCCAGGCATCCCTGTCCACCACCAACTCCCAGAGTTTACTCAAACTCATGTCCATTGAGTTGGTGATGCCATCCAACCATCTCATCCTCTGTCTTCCCCTTCTCCCACCCTCAGTCTTTCCCGGCATCAGGGCCTTTCCAAACAAGACAGATCTTCACATCAGGTGGCCAAAGTATTGGAGTTTCAGCTTCAGCATCAGTCCTTCCAGTGAACACCCAGGACTGATCTCCTTTAGGATGGACTGGTTGGATCTCCTTGCAGTCCAAGGGACTCTCAAGAGTCTTCTCCAACACCACAGTTCAAAAGTATCAATTCTTCGGTGCTCAGCTTTCTTCACCATCCAACTCTCACATCCATACATGACTCCTGGAAAAGCCATAGCTTTGACTAGATGGACCTTTGTTGGCAAAGTAATGTCTCTGCTTTTTAATATGCTATCTAGGTTGGTCATAACGTCCCTTCCAAGGAGCAAGCATCTTTTAATTTCATGGCTAAGTCACCATCTGCAGAGATGTTGGAGCCCCCAAAAATAAAGTCTGCCACTGTTTCCACTGTTTCCCCATCTATATGCCATGAAGTCATGGGTTGGATGCATGATCTTTGTTTTCTGAATGTTGAGTTTTAAGCCAACATTTTCACTCTCCTCTTTCATTTTCATCAAGAGGCTCTTTAGTTCTTCTTTGCTTTCTGACATATGTGTGGTGTCATCTGCATATCTGAGGTTATTGATATTTCTCCCAGCAATCTTGATTCCAGCTTGTGCTTCATCCAGCCCAGCATTTCACATGATGTACTCTGCCTGTAGATTAAATAAGCAGGGTGACAATATACAGCCTTGACGTATATCCTTTTCCTATTTGGAACCAGTCTGTTGTTCCATGCCCAGTTCTAACTGTCGCTTCCTGACCTGCATATAGATTTCTCAAGTGGCAAGTCAGGTGGTCTGGTATTCCCATCTCTTTCAGAATTTTCCACAGTTTATTGTAGTTCACACAGTCAAAGACTTTGGCATAGTCAATAAAGCAGAAATAGATGTTTTTCTGGAACTCTCTTGCTTTTTTGATGATCCAGCAGATGTTGGCAATTTGATCTCTGATTCCTCTGCCTTTTCTAAAACCAGCTTGAACATCTGGAAGTTCATGGTTCACAAATTGTTGACGCCTGGCTTGGAGAATTTTGAGCATTACTTCACTAGCGTGTGAGATGAGTACAATTGTGTGGTAGTTTGAGCATTCTTTGGCATTGCCTTTCTTAGGGATTGGAATGAAAACTGGCTTTTTCCAGTACCATGGCTACTGCTGAGTTTTCCAAACTTGCTGCATATTGAGTGCAATACTTACACTTCTCCACATACCCATCAACAAATTCTGTAACTTATGAGTCTAAAAGACCAATATTTTTCTTCATATATCAATTCCTATCCAATCATACATTCCTTCTTTGCCATACATACATAATCCATAGCCTATAACTGAGTCTTACACTTGATTGACTCTATTTACTAGTCTAGTTAGTTTGTCTATGTTTTATTTTCTATCAAAACTGTAACTTCTGCAGTGAATTAAATAGATTGAGACCATTATTTCTGTTTATTTCCAACACAAATTTAATATAAATGAGATTCCTAAATGAGATAGTATATGAAAACTGCCTAGAAGTGGCTAGTTCGTTTACCCCTCCTTCCCTTTTCCTTAAAAAGCACTGTGAGTGAAATGTAACTTTTTGATAGAAAAATCCTAATGTACATGTTTGGTACAGTTAAGAACTACATTTGCTTTACAACCCTGTTTATAACCAGGAACCAAACAGATGGTTGAGAGTCTGGGCTCAGGCATATCTTTCTTTCCCTGAAATAGGAGATCCTTTCATTTAAGAACAGAAGCTCCTAGGAGTCTAATTTCATGAGTAGGCTAGTCTAAGTGTGCAAACTCAAGAAGTTTCTGGAATGCAGACTAAGATAATCAACTGTGCTCACTTAGGCCACCATCACCTTTGAAATCAATGGAGGCTGTATAAATAAAATTTACTACTGTAGGTCTGCTCAGAAGGCACCTGGCAGGACAACCTAATTAAGTATTTACCCCAGAGACCAGGATAGTTCCTTCTGGCTCATTATGCTTTCTCAACTAAAATTAATTCATGTAAGTAAATAGAAATGTGTGTGTGTGTGTGTGTGTGTGTGTGTGTACATAAGTTTATATAAATATTTAGAACCTGTATTTGGACAGTGTTTGACTTAATAAGAATCAACTATTTGTTTTATTGATGAATATCAGTTTATCTTGAACATATGTTCTTGTTTCTATCCCAGTGTGCTCATGACTGGCCTGGGACAGAAGAATTGCAGGAGCCTCTGCAAGTAGATCTTCAACATCTGGATGACTTTGCTTTCCTCACTTTATGGCTTTCCTCACTTTTAGATACAAATCTAACACTCAGCAGTTCTTCTATTGACATATCAGCAGGTAAAGGAGAGAAGAGGGCATGATTGGAGTCTTATGGTGCAAAGACTCAGTTTTAAAATGGGAATAGACAAAAAAGAAGATAACCTGTTTTCAAATTAAAATTCTTTCTAGAGTAAGAACTATCTGATGATACAAACAATTATGTCAGTATTTAAAATGTTTTAAAGAAATAATAATAGGTACACAATATAATGGGCTTCCCTTGTAGCTCAGCTGGTAAAGAATCCACCTGCAATGCAGGAGTCACTGGTTTGATTCCTGGGTAGGGAAGATCCCCTTGAGAAGGGATAGGCTAGCCACTCCAGTGTTCTTGGGCTCCCCTGGTGGTTCAGACGGTAAAAAACCCACCCGAAATGCTGGAGATGTGGGTTTGATCTCTGGGCTGGGAAGAAGCCCTAGAGGAGGCCATGGCAACCCACTCCAAGTATTGTTGCATGGAGAATCCCCATGCACCAAAGAGCCTGGTGGGCTACAGTCCATGGGGTCGCAAAGAGTCAGACACAACTAAGCACAGCGCAGCACACAATGTAATATCTTTTTTGCTAATTCCTGAAGTATTTTCAATCACTACTGATTTGTACTTTTTTTTTTTTTTTTTATTTCAGGATTTGTGTGTGCATGCTAAGTCACTTCAGTCGTATCCAACTCTGTGTGACCCCATGTACTATAGCCCACCAGGCTCTTCTGTCCATGGGATTCTCCAGCAAGAGTACTCGAGTGGGTTGCCATTTCCTCCTCCAGAGGATCTTCCCCACCCAGGGATGAAACCCATCTCTCTTATGTCCCCTGCATTGGCAGATGGGTTCTTTACCACTAGCGCCACCTGGGAATTTCAGGATGAAGTGAAGTGAAGCGAAAGTCACTCAGTTGTGTCTGACTCTTTGTGACCCCATAGACTATACAGCCCACGGAATTCTCAGGTCAGAATACTGGAGTAGGTAGCCTTTCCCTTCTCCAGGGGATCGTCCCACCCCAGGGATTGAACCCAGGTCTCTGCATTACAGGCGGATTCTTTACCAGCTGAGCCACAAGGGAAACCCAAGAATACTGGAGGGGGTAGCCTATCCCTTTTCCAGCGGATCTTCCCCACCCAGGAATCAACCCAGGGTCTCCTGCATTGCAGGCAGATTCTTTACAAACGACCTAGGATAGGCTTACCTATATCTTCCTAAATAGCACTAATTGCTTTTATTTATGATTTTTCAGTGGCTATAGGACTTTGAAAGTAAGATAACATCGCTAGAAACAAGTGACAATGTATAGTGAGTTTCTAACTCTTACAGACGGTCAGTCAGTTCAGTTCAGTCGCTCAGTCGTGTCTGACTCTTTGCAACCCCATGAAAGGCAGCACGCCAGGCATCCCTGTCCATCACCAACTCAAACTCATGTCCATTGAGTCGGTGATGCAATCCAGCCATCTCATCCTCTCTCGTCCCCTTCTCCTCCTGCCCCCAATCCCTTCCAGCATCAGGGTCTTTCCCAATGAGACAACTCTTCGAATCAGGTGGCCAAAGTATTGAAGTTTCAGCTTCAGCATCAGTCCTTCCAACTTGGCACTGACCCTTTACAATGGACTGCTTGGATCTCCTTGCAGTCCGAGGAACTCTCAAGAGTCTTCTCCATCACCACAGTTCAAAAGCATCAATTCTTCAGCGCTCAGCTTTCTTCACAGTCCAACTCTGACATCCATACATGACCACTGGAAAAACCATAGCCTTGACCAGATGGACCTTTGTTGGCAAAGTAATGTCTCTGCTTTTTAATATGCTATCTAGGTTGGTCATAACTTTCCTTCCAAGGAGTAAGCATCTTTTAATTTCATGGCTGCAATCACCATCTGCAGTGATTTTGGAGCCCAAAAAAATGAAGTCTGACACTGTTTCCACTGTCTCCCCCTCTATTTCCCATGAAGTGATGGGACCAGATGCCATGATCTTAGTTCTCTGAATGTTGAGCTATAAGCCAACTTTTTCACTCTCCTCTTTCACTTTCATCAAGAGGCTTTTTAGTTCCTCTTCACTTTCTGCCATGAAGGTGGGGTCATCTGCATATCTGAAGTTATTGATATTTCTCCCATCAATCTTGATTCCAGCTTGTGCTTCATCCAGCCCAACATTTCTCATGATGTACTCTGCATATAAGTTAAACAAGCAGTGTGACAATATACAGCCTTGACATACTCCTTTTCCTATTTGGAACCAGACTGTTGTTCCATGTCCAGTTCTAACTGTTGCTTTCTTACCTGCATATAGGTTTCTCTAGAGGCAGGTCAGGTGGTCTGATATTCCCATCTCTTTCAGAATTTTCCACAGTTTATTATGATCCACACAGTCAAAGGCTTTGGCCTATACTGGACTAGCAAATCACAGGAGAAAACAGTAACTATTTAAAATATATTCCATAGAGATCATATTCCTTCCTGATGTCATATGCTTTTGTTTCTTTTAATAAGAGATTGGAAATAGAAATGATCAGTATTTTTATGCTGATGTCACTCAGATATCAAGGTCACATTTCATTGTATCCATTTTTAATTCCTCTTCGAATGAATACTTAGGCTTAATCAATTTGTTCACATATTCACTCACATCTTCCTTGTCCCGTAATACCTATTCTCAAACATGATTATACTGACCATGTGATTTTCCCACCTCAAAAATCCTTCCATTCTCATATCACACTCTAGAATTTACCTTAACAGTATCATCTTCTCCTCCAAAATTTCAGCTATAAACCCATTTCACAAATCCCCAAAACATTTATGGCTCTACCTCCAAACCAACAATTCATCAGCACTGTTTTCCAATCTGTAGTCTGTCACTTCTCATTGTTTAAGACCCATCTGTGTCTTCTCTTCCCCCATCCCCCAGCTTAGACGCCAGGGTCAGTCACTTACTCACTCCCTTGCATAACAACCCCATCTCCTCTGCCTTCCCCTTTCCTCTCAGTGAAATGTATTTCCTCAGCTGTTCCACTAAAGCCATGGAATATGGGTTGGGAAAAAATGAAAACAACATGATAATGCTATTGGTTTCACTGTTGATAACCATCCACCTGTTGTGGGATCTCATAAGGTCCTTTCAGCAGTTCCCCATTTTCCCAGCTCTTCCAATCTACAAAATTCCTCTAGGACACTGTCACTCCTTTTCTTTTCTCCTCAAACCTTAATGCTCTCTCCTACTTCTGTCTTTAATTTTAATGATAAGACAGAGAAATCATCAGAGAATAACATCCTCATTCTCATCAGCAAAGCCACCAAAATACCTCTACTCATATTTCAGTGCTTTCCTTGAGGTACCAGTGAGTGACCTTTTCCTGCTCACCTTGAAGGCCAATTAATCCCTTGCACAATGGATCCCACACCCTCTCTAAAACATGCAAAGGACTTTGTTCCTTCCATTTTACTTCTCTCTCTGTGCCATCAATCACTCTCTCTACTGTATCATTCTCACCATTCTAAATATTGGTCGTAATAACCTTCATTTTAACAACTTCTTTAGCCTCATACATGTATCCCCTCTTGCAGGAAAATTCATGGAAAAAAGTTATTTAAACTCATTCTTTCCATTTCTCAATTTCAATTCTATGTTAAAATCATTCCAATGAAACTTCCTTCCTGTTCAAAGGCACTGTTCTTGTCAAGTCATCAAAAACTTTCATGTTGCTGAATCCCTTCTCAGTTCTAATATCCCTTTACTCTATAGCAGCATCTGGCATGCTTCAATTACTTCCGCTCTTTAAAGCACTATTCACTTGACTTCCAGGACATATCACCCTCCTGGTTTTCTACTTACCTCACTGGCTGCTTTCTCAGTCACCCTGGCTGTTTTGTCATCCTCAACCTGAATTAGACATTCTTGTTCTCTCAACAATCACTTTGTGTCTTGGATCACCCAGCAATCCATGACTTTGAGCATCATCTCTTTAGCAATACCTTCACATTTGTGTTTGCCCTTAACTGTAGAATTATTTGATTAATAACATCAAATTCAACATAGTTGAATATAGAACTCTTGAGACCTATTCACCATCTCATATACTTATCCAAATGTAGTTGTTCTCCATCTTCATAAATGGTCCCACACTTCAGTTAGTTCCAACCCTGAGTATTAGTCTTTATTTGACTATTTACCTCACATCACTTCTCCAAAAGACATTATATATTTTTTTATTTTCTTCTTTTTGTCCATAAGCTCCATTAGGTCAGGAGTTTTTACTATTTCGTTTACCACTGCGTCCCATGCATAGATATGCTTCTGTCACCTAGTGGTAAAATTGATTTTCACAATAAATAAAGATACCCTTTTATTTTTGAACACTTCTGTAAGTTTTAGTTTAACATCATTCTGGTTGGTGCAAAAGTAATTGCGGTTTTGCATTGTTGAAATTTGCCATTTGATATTGGAATACATTCTTAAATAAATGTGATGATGTTATACATCATCTTAATGCAGATTTCTCACTTTATTTTTTTTGTTAATGGCTTATTACTTACTGTTCATTTTATATTTATTTTAGACTATGGAAATGATGTTATACAAAAAGCAAATTTGAGTGATTTTCTTATTCAAGTTCAAAATGAGTCATAAAGAACCAGAGACAACCTGCAACATCAACAACGCATTTGGCCCAGGACCTGCTAACAAATGTACAGTGCAGTGGTGGTGCATCAAGAAGTTTTGCAAAGGAGATAAGAGCCTTGAAGATGAAGAGCATCATGGCTGGTCATCAGAAGTTGACAAAGACCAGTCGAGAGCAATCATCGAAGTTGAACCTCTTACAACAGCCTGAGAAGTTGCCTCAAAAAATATATATAAGTAAGCCAGAAAGATAAAGAACATTACAACATACTAACACATATATATGGAATTTAGAAAGATGGTAACGATAACCCTATATGCAAAACAGAAAAAGAGACTCAGAAATACAGAACAGACTTTTGAACTCTGTGGGAGAAGGCGAGGGTGGGATGTTTCAAAAGAACAGCATCTATACTATCTATGGTGAAACAGATCACCAGCCCAGGTGGGATACATGAGACAGGTGCTCGGGCCTGGTGCACTGGGAAGACCCAGAGGAATCGGGTGGAGAGGGAGGTGGGGGGGGGATCGGGATGGGGAATACGTGTAAATCTATGGCTGATTCATATCAATGTATGACAAAACCCACTGAAATGTTGTGAAGTAATTAGCCTCCAACTAATAAAAAATAAAAATAAAAATAAAAAAATATATATATGTGCTAAATAAAATGATATAGAGTGAAAACACATATCCCTTAAACAATTGGTGTAAAAGTAATTATTTCAGACCATGAATTCTAAATCACTATAACTAGGCTCAAACACATCTTTATTAATCAAACTAGGAGCCATTGCAATCAACACATTTTTGCCAATGAGAAATAAGCTTGTTTATTCCTGTAGTGTAAAAATCCATGTTGTCTGGTTGCAGATGTCTACCTGCAGTGTGGGCATGTTCAATCCCTGGGTCGAGAAGATCCTCTGGAGAAGGGGGTGGCAGCCCCCTCCAGTATTTCTTGAAAAATTCCATGGACAGAGTCAGACATGACTGAGCAACTAATACTTTTTAGTGCCTCACAGTGCAAGCAGAACTTTAAAATTAAAGCAGGACAGTGCTTCTAAAGCATTAAGGGTTTCTTCCAATTATTTCTGATCCCAGAGTTAGAAACACTCTAATATTATCTGAAATAGCTTTCCATTTACTTGGTTCTGGGGCAAAGTTTATGGACCTGGAAGTTATAAAAGGCATCAGCCACTAAAGTTGGCAATACTAAAAAACATGTTCTGATAAGAAAAGAAGATTAAGCAAAGCGCACAATTGTGTGTGTGTGCTCAGTCATGTCCAACTCTTAGCAGGACTGTAGCCCACCAGGCTCCTCCGACCATGGAATTTTCCAGGCAAGAATCCTGGAGCGGGTTGCCATTTAAAGTGCAATATGAAACAACTGTATCTACATATCACATTAGAAATTCCAGGATGCTGAATTTTTATTTCTTTTTATTTTATGGATTTAACATTTGTGATTATAGAAAATAACAGCTGGAAGTTGTTTGAAAGAAAAAAAAAAGTCTCTTCTGAATGGCTAATATTCAGAATCTCCTTGGTATACTGAGCATTTCTTTCCAATCTCCAGGAGTAGGGACAAGGGGAGGTGCAATTACCTATGATGAAGATCAAGAAGGGGAGTATGGTGGGGAGAGGGAGATCTACTCATGTGATGAAGGAATTACAATTGTCTACATCAATGTATATGTGTCATGCAACAAATTTCTCTGGATATTATGAAGGAAGACAGAAGACATAACTGAGTAAAAATTAATTAAATAGATGCCAGTATGGATTAACTACATGAGCAGAAGAAAACAAATCATGTGCAAATGCTACTTCTTCTAACACACAAATGTTTGAGTTTGCTATTGCTATAAATTTTCTCTGAGCAGTCATAAAAATCCCCCTCTCTCTATCCCTCATTTAATTTATTAGGGTTTTTCTAATGACATTTTGCATAGAGGTCACCTATGGAGGTATGAATAATACTAAACTTTTGCCTTTAGCAATAGAGACAACCAGCATAGAAGCTTATCAGTGCCCCCTGTAGCTTTGGCAGTGAGATGCCAATGGGCTCATACCACCTAGATCCAGACTTCAAAACTTGCAGTTTGCTTTAGCAGAGAGTGTACTCGGTGTGTCTCTCATAACCTTTCCAATTCCACAGCTCTCTCTAATACCTTTTAAATGTCTCTCAAATCTATCTTTCCTTTTCTGAATTTTTTTCATTAAAAAAAATTCCTAAACTAATTGAATGATCCCTAAGTTTTTATTCCACTTTCCACGTGGTCACAGGAGTCATTTTTCTAAAATGCAATTGACCCAGCTGATTTCTACTTAAAGGCTTTTATGAACCCCTATCACGTGCAGAGGATAATCTGCTTCTAGCAGGGCCTGTACATCATTGGATGGCTCGTTCAGTCTATCTACAGAACTCTGTTCCCTACCACTTCCAAACACTTGTGCTCCAGCTATATTAACATACTTATAGTTTCTTGGCCTTGGCGCATTCTGTCTCTTGTGGCATAGCGGTGCCATTGCTTCTGCAGCACCTCCTCTGTGAAGCTTTCTCTGGAGCTCCAAACAAATTTGCAAGCAGAGTCCTATGCAGAACACTTACCACATTGATAAGAGATTTTGCTTTGAATTGCATGGCTCTGCCACTAAACTGCCAAATCTTAAAATCAAGGAAATATCTAAGTCATCTCTGCTATCTCAACACTTAGAATAGGAAGATGGGGAAGATTTGAGCGAGAGAGATAAAAAAGAGTAATTTTTTCTGTGTCCACTATATTTGATTCTTTTATATTTTAATCTCCACAATAACATAATAGTTATTATTATCCTTGGCTTACAAAATAGAGAAACTGAGTCCAGAAAAGAGTAAGTAGTTTTCCAAATAAATCATGAACAAAGCAAATGCCTAAACCTAAGTAAGTTTGTCTCACATAACAGCCTTCATTTTTTCATGATACCACAGTTTTTCCCAAAAAGCATTCACTAAAAAAATAAACTAGTGAATAAGTAAATTTTCAGGCTAAGTTCAGTTTCTTTATAGCTCTTGTTTTATGTTTGGAAACTTTACTCTTGGGAAAAAGTGATACAAAGCAAAATCTAAACATAGGTAGTTCGCTCTGAAATTTGTGTAACAATAATTTTTGATTCTTGTCTTTGGAAATTCCTTCTTCTACTGATCAATTTATCTTTCTTCAGAACATACGGCACATTGCTAATTTTCAAAGTGAACCAGTGTGATGAATCTTAACTAGATAAAATAAAACAGACTCCTTTTTGTAAACTCCTTTACAAAACTCTTATTTTGTAAACTCTTGTAAAGTCATGTCCCTTGACTTATACTTTAGAGAGTTTGCAATAGCTTTCTTCCTGGATTTGAGATATCTAAAAGGCAATTCCCAAGGTCATGAGTCTGTTTCTTCAAAAGGCATATTCTGCACTATTTATTGGAGTTATAAGAATACAATTCTTCATGAGCAGAACCAAAGTTCACATTAGGGATACAAATAGGTGGACAAATCCCAGATGTCTGAGATTAAACTGAATCATATTGAAACTGAGAAAAATGTCAGATATAATCATGTTTAAAATTGATAAAAAGAGGTTATTAAAGTACATAAGAATTGTATATTATTAGTATATCATGTCAATATTTTCCTATACCATGCAACTACTTTTGATCAACAAATTTCTACTGTGTATGTTTTACTGAAACATATATCAACTCTACTCTATTTCTTTATAAGTCTTCTTTATAAGCTTCTGTTCATCCTTTATCTTTGATTGAGTCTCTCAGTTACCCACACTAGCTCCACCTTTCTTCCTATAGAAAAATTGTGTGAAATCATGAAAGTTCTTTTTGGTCTTTCTAACAAATTTGAACTTCATTAGTTTAAGCAGAATTATTAGTTTCAAGTAGATAATGAAAGTTGGTATGGGGGAATAAAGGTATATCAAAGCCCTCTCTTCAGCAAATTTTGAACTAAATTGAAAAAAATAAAAACACAAGAGTCAAGCTGATGAGCAAGTACCCACTTTATATCTGACAAAAACTGGATCTGAGAATTGCCTCAGATAGATGGCCATAATCAACCTTCCTAGTAGTTTTTCTTCTAGTTCACACTGCAAGAAAACCTACTCCAGGGAGAATTTTGTCTTCAAGTTTGATACTCTTTACCTAAGTTCACTCTCCACCCTCCACACACACACTAGTGTTTTAACTCATTTATTTATCCAAGAAATAATGATTTAGAATCTATTATGTGCCAGGTTCTAAATGCTATAGACATTATGGTTAGCCAAGGAAAATAATTGGACTCCACTTTTCTCAGAAGCTAAGACTATGCCCATCCTTCGACTGGGCAGTTCTGAAACTGGGGAAATAGGATGGGCTGAGACATAGGCCCTTTTTTTAGCCTCACTAATTATTGAACAATTCTCCTCCTTCAGGGAGGAGTAAGTGAAAGGATGTGGAGAAAGAAGTCTGGCATTTTTCTTCCATGACATTCCCACCTGGGGAACATAAGTTGTCTCCACAACATGGGAAAATAATATAATAAGCTTTGTGAATTAGAAACATCATCCTATTGACAAAGTGAAAAGTAAAGTGAAGAAGAAAATATTAGTGTCAAAGACTTTTACAGAAAAATCTTTGAGCAAGTTATTCTAATTATGGATGCACAATAACTATACCATGAAGTGATTTCTGTCTAGAACTTCGTGTCATTGATAAAGGTTAATGAAAATAACATTTGTCCTGAATTTCCTTTCCATGATCACCTCCCAGGAGGACTAGATATTTTGTCTAGAATTGCTTGAGAATATGAATATATTATAATGTTAACAGACCACTGCTTTACATTGCAATCACTAGAAAATATGATAGGAATAATGAACAGAATTTACAGTGAGGTTATTAGCAATGCTGAATTTCTTTCCTACTTTATGATTTTCTTTTGAAACTGTCAAGGACTTTGCAATTTTACTCTGTCACAATAAATGCTGCTTCTCTTCCTGTGATATGGTTCTTGTACCTGTACACATGAGAACATTTTGTAAAATCTCCCTAAATCATTGAACACAGCTTGCTCTCATATCTCCAAACATTATAAGAAAAAACATTTTTATTATACTAAGCGCTATGCTTTTCATTTTGCATACACTTTTTCATTACAACGTAGAAGTACCTTGTGCATATGTGAAGTGCTATTTTGCTTTATCTCTTTTTCAACCTGTTTTGCAATCTATATTCTTTTTTTTTTAAATTTATTTATTTATTTATTTTTTCAGTGGGTTTTGTCATACATTGACATGAATCAGCGATAGATTTACACGTATTCCCCATCCCGATCCCCCCTCCCACCTCCCTCTCCACCCGATTCCTCTGGGTCTTCCCAGTGCACCAGGCCCGAGCACTTGTCTCATGCATCCCACCTGGGCTGGTGATCTGTTTCACCATAGATGGTATACATGCTGTTCTTTCGAAACATCCCACCCTCACCTTCTCCCACAGAGTTCAAAAGTCTGTTCTGTACTTCTGTGTCTCTTTTTCTGTTTTGCATATAGGGTTGTCGTTACCATCTTTCTAAATTCCATATATATGTGTTAGTATGCTGTAATGTTCTTTATCTTTCTGGCTTACTTCACTCTGTATAATGGGCTCCAGTTTCATCCATCTCATTAGAACTGGTTCAAATGAATTCTTTTTAACGGCTGAGTAATATTCCATGGTGTATATGTACCACAGCTTCCTTATCCATTCATCTGCTGATGGGCATCTAGGTTGCTTCCATGTCCTGGCTATTATAAACAGTGCTGCGATGAACATTGGGGTGCACGTGTCTCTTTCAGATCTGGTTTCCTCAGTGTGTATGCCCAGAAGTGGGATTGCTGGGTCATATGGCAGTTCTATGCAATCTATATTCTTATACAAACTTCTAGAAAAAGAAAATGTGACCACAATTCCATTTTGCAGATGAGGAAACTGAGGCATTCAAAGATTCAATGTACTCCCTAATTCCACATGTGTAGTTATAGAAACACAAGTCAGAAGCCCAGTTTTCTGTACTCTTTGCCCTGTGTACTCCCTTCTCTAGCATGCTGTCTTCACAACCGTGGCCATTAGTTGGTGGCTGGGATTGTGATGGTGTCATGTCAGTTGGGCCAGAGCAACACGTTTAATGACACAGCTGGGAAAACTTAAAAGCCTGCCCTCAGCTGGGTCATAAGTGGAGGTTAATACAATGGTGTCATTACAGCCCTTTGCCCACCTCCCAAAGCCACAGCACAGTTCAAGAGAATCAAAAAGGTTCCACTGGGGGTTGGCTCAGGTCTGATCAAGCAGCTAAGGTCAAGATGAAAATGTGGAATAGACAGGGAACGATTGAGCCCAATACAAAGTTCAAAACTGCTCAGTGAATCCCACATGACCCAAAGCCTACCTTCACCTGCCAATTAAATGAAGGGTATTATCCTCAGTTCGAGTTTAAATTGAGGCAGCATACTGCTTCTTGGGCTAAAGACCTGAAGAGTGAATGCAACTTATTTCTTAATCAATTCTTTCCAAAGTAGCATATTTGAAATAAGGCTATATTACCTGTCCAAACTATTTTAAAAAATAATATCCTACTGTAACTAAATATAATATTCCCAAGTCCCACCTCACACTTTGCACCTCCTACCATGAACTATACTTTTAATTTCATAATATGTACAGTTTTAAATTCAACATTTATTTTTAACACCTATATTTTAATGAAACATGAAATATAAAATGAAACTACAGTCTGCCTTATATGAGCATGAAGAAAATTCCTAATTACCTGTTTCAAAAGTGTGAAGCGCTTTCTAATTTTCCACCAGCCAGTTTCCTTAGACAGCATTCAGTATTATAACTATTTATGCCAATTGTGCTATTTCATGCATAAAATTACTGCATTATTGTTGGAATAGATGCCAGAGAGATATCTAAGCAGGGTGCAATCACTTCACTTTCTATCAAATTGGGCTCCTGAAAGGTATCATAAATTTTATTAGAAGGCAAGGGGCTAATGGCAGCCAATCAGCATTAATGCTGATAAAATTGCTGTATTTTACATTATAAAAACTAGATGATAGTTTTGTCAGAAGGCCACCTTTTGTTTTATTAAGAATGCATCAGGAAAACTCTATTGTAATCACATAAGATACTTCAGAGAGCTGACTGCCTTGCCCTAAATTGGGGGTGACATCTCCCTCGGGGTGCCCTGGCAGCATTGGCGAGGCAGACTTTACTCTCTGCTGCCTGATTAATGGTGGTATAACATGAAGCAATGTAAAATGCATCCCCCACACTCTGGGTACCGTAATTCAATTGCATGCAGCTTTATTCTCTCAGGGTCCACTCTTTGGGAAACAAATATTAATGTTCCACTGTTCCCAGGTCCTTTATTGTGCCATAAAAAAATGTTTTCGATTAACCTGCCAATTGAATCTTGGAGAGCTGGATGGTTTTTAAGACTCCCTCGCTTCTTCCTGAGGCACCACAGTAAAGAGTGGCAGATTATGATGGTACTGGAAAAGGAAAGAGAAAGTTTGGGGTAGAGGTCTGGTCCCTTGGAACAGTGCTGAATTGTGCTTTACCAAAAGTAACGTTAATTTCCATGAGCTGAAGGCTAAAATGTGTGACCTTGAGCAAATCACTTAAGTACACCAAGGTCTTTGTGTCCTTATCTCTAAAATGATGGCATGAGATGTGACATTTACATTTTTTAAGGCTTCTTTCAGCTCTAAAAGTCCAATGTGTACATGAGACACACGATACATTTCTCCCTCCCCCCACCCCCACCTCACATACACACACTTCTGGAGAAAGAACTTCCCTTGTTACCATTGCCTCTGTTAGTCACTTCTCACCCGAACTGGTGTCTGAGAGAATCACTATTGCTGTCCAAACTAAGAAAACACAGGCTGGGTAATCTCATCTTATGCTATTGTTCTATTCCAGGAACGAGACCCTAGAACAGTGTATCTCTCTATCTTTAGCAACTAGCAATAGTAAAAATAAATTCTCATTAAAATTATCTTTTCTAGAAACTCAACACATGTGAATCTCTAATAATTGGTTTGATCTGACAACTAGATCAAAAATAAGATGCAATTTAACACTTGATTACAATAAGACTTGTGTTGTACCATCATGGATCCAATCAGATATGAACTCTTCAAGGAAAGGGACCCATTTTCTACTTTCTTGGATATTTCTACTGCTCGACATTAAGTGAAAATGTTGGTAACTCAATCATGTCCAACTCTTTGCAACCCTATGGACCGTTGCTGCCAGGCTCCTCTGTCCAGGGAATTTTCTAGGCAAGAATACTGGAGTACTCTGTCATTCCCTTCTCCAGGGGATCATCCTGACCCAGGGATTGAACCCAGGTCTCCTGCATCACAGGCAGATTCTTTGCTGTCTGAGCCATCAAGGAAGCCATGCTCAACATAGACGAGTCATTCAGATGTTCCTTTGGGACCCACTGGTTAATGGTAGGTAGTTGCCAGAACATGGGAAAGTGTTGGTTGATTTACATGATGCAGAACACCAAGTTGGCTGTGTTTGTTAGAGGAAGTGCCTTCTTCAAAAGGAGGGAACACATGATAGATACTAAGCAGACCTGCTGTGTTTAGAATTATCCCTCTAATTCCTATTCATATTTGACTATCACCATAAATCCACTAAAAATAAGTTATATGTTTAGTTACCTCCCTTTAGATTGATGATATTTTCCCAAAGAATTCTCGATGGCTTGCTTGTTCCGTGGTTTTCTACCCTTCCTGCTGGAGCTAGTATGCATAACCCTAGTACGAGTTCTTCTAGATGATCAGGGGTAAAAATATAAAATCTTAATATAAATCAATATACAGATTGTATACAAAATACCAATATTCTGTGACTGATAACTATAAACCCAGTTTGGACTTCTGGAAGTTCTTGGTTCACATAATGCTGGAGCCCAGCATGCAATATTATTCTAACCAAGAATTCCAGACATGCAAACTGGGTTTAGAAAAGGCAGAGAAACCAGAGATCAAATTGCCAACATTTACTGGGTATACAGAAAGCAAAGGAATTCCAGAAAAATATCTACATTTGTTTTATCAACTATGATAAAGCCTTTGACTATGTGGATCATAACAAACTGTGGAAAGCTCTTCAAGAAATGGAAATATCAGACCATCTTATCTGTCTCCTGAGAAACCTGTACACAGGTCAAGAAGCAACAGTTAGAACCCGGTATGGAAGAACTGATTGTTTCAGTATTGAAAAAGGAGTACAACAGGGCGGTCTGTTGTCAAACTGCTTATTTAACTTATACACTGAGCATATCATGAAAAATGCCAGCCTGGATGAGTTACAAGCTGCAATCAAGATAGGCAGGAAAAATATCAAAACTTCAGATATGTGTATGATATCACTCTAATGGAAGAAAGCAAAGAGAAACTAAAAAGCATTTTGATGAGGGTGAAGGAGGAGAGTGAAAAAGCAGCTTAAAACTAAACATTAAAAAGACTAATATCATGGCATCCAGTCTCATTGCTTTATGGCAAATACAAGGGGAAAAAGGAAACAGTGACAGATTTCCTCTTCTTGGGCTCCAAAATCACTGTGGATGGTGACTGCAACTGTGAAATCAGAAGATTGCTTCTTGGCAGGAAAGTGGTGACCAACCTAGAAAGTGTATTGAAAAGTAGAGACATCACTCTGCCGACAAAGGTCCACATAGTCATGGCTATGGCCTTCCCAGTGGTCATGTATGATTGTGAGGGCTGGATCATAATGAAGAAAGCAGAACACCAAAGAACTGATGCCTTTGAACTGTGGTGTTGGAGAATATTTCTGAGAGTCCCTTGGACAGCAAGGAGATCAAACCATTCAATTTTAAAAGAAATCAACCCTGAATACTCATTGGAAGGACTGATGCTGAAGCTGAAGCTTCAGTATTTTGATTTCCTGATGCAAACAGCCAATACATTGGAAAAGTCCCTGATGCTGGGAAAGATTGAGGGCAGAAGGAAAAGAGGGCATCAGAGCGTGAGATGGCTGGATGGCATCACCTATGCAATGGACATGAACTTGGGCAAACTCTGGGAGATGGTGAGGGACAGGGATGCCTGGTTTGCTGTAGTCCAGGGGTCATGAAGAGTCAGACACAACTGGGTGACTGAACAACAGCAATGACTATAATGCTGCATTAGGCAGACAGGGCTGACAGGTATGTTTGTGCAGACTGTGTGGTCTACTAGGCATATCCAATAAGGTGAGTGGTGAGTCACCAAGCTGTGCATCTGATGTAAAGAGGCAGACAGCAGACAGGAGGCCCACCTTTTTAATTTCAGTAAGGTATGACCCATTCTTCCCACTATGCATTCATAGAAGGAAGGCATGTTTTTCCCAATTCACACAAAACTCTGTGAAATTACAGGGTACTAGAAAAGCAAATGATTTTTAAAATTCTCTAAGAGCCCTCTACATGCTGAATCTCAAATGATCTCCAACTCAGTCAGTTCTTACAAGCAACAGGAGCTACAACCTGAGAAATTTTATATCTCCTGAAAACAAATTGTCCAGATCCTAGAACTTACTGCCACCAGTGAAACAAATCTGTGTCCAAACAAATCTATCCTCCAGTAAGACAATTTTAACTTGGATTAACCTGAGGTGGGGATGAGGATTGAAACCAACCCACATAGAGATGCTCTGAAACAAATGAAAGAATAAGTTGAGAAAACAAGAGGAAGCCAGGAATGCACCCACCAGCCTGCGTATGTTATGGAGAGACACAACAGTCTCATTATGTACATGTGGTTGCCCCACTTTAGGAAGACATCTTAATGACCTAAGGATATTTTTCCACTGGAGTTTCCTTAATGATTCCCACATTTATGGCCACATTTACTTCCAACCTCTGAGTAGTTTAAGAACAGTATTTGAATGATAGGTAGCTCAGTGGTAAAGAATCTGCGAGCCAATGTAGGAGACATAAGAGATGTGAGTCCAGTCCCTAGGTTGGGAAGATCTCCTGGAGGAGGGCATGGCGACCCACTCCAGTATTCTTGCCTGGAGAATCCCGTGGACAGAGGTGGGCTATAGTCCACAGGGTCTCAAAGAGTCAGGGGCAACTGGAATGACAGCATGCACTCACATGAATGATTCTGAAGTGTATTAACTACTGTTGATCATTTGCATTGTTCACCCAGAATATAAGCATAATGCAAGGTAATGAATGACTATGAGTATGATAGAAGAATTGCCTCTTCTAGAAAGCCCTACGGTGAGTTAGTTAATACTCTACGTGATACACGATTTTAGAGGAGCTAGTTATTATTTAGGTGGAGTTCAAAAGGCTCAGGGCACGTTCTAAAGCTGAACATTGTGACTGGCATCATTTTTATACATTTCATGTAAATAGCCACATAATGGAACTAAAACATGTAAATTACCTAATTAATCTTGCAAGTGACATGTATTCATGTTATCTTGTCTCATATCTGAATGACATTCGTGTCTAAGGCCTGTCGCCATTCTTCATACCACTCTTGAACCTCATATAATCTCTGAAATTGATCATCCTTCATCTCAATCCTAGACCATCATAAACTCATCTTCCCAGTAATTCAATGTTTGCTTTTAAGCTGCATCAAAAAATACTTGAAATTAAAACAGATACTTCAAAATACCTTGTAATCAACATGAACCTAGACCATCGAGTATTTAAAATATAGTTGGGAAATTCAAAATAAGCCCACTGGAAATATAAATAACAATGGAAATCTAACACATGTTGTGGAAAGGTTGTCAAAAGTTGATATATAACTAATTTCAAATAAGTGGATCTGAAAACAACTGACCTAGAAGGTCAAAGAGGGAAGTCTTATTGTAATCAGTGATATAAGACACATTTTTGTTAATGTCAGTAAAGGGCCTACTTTCTCCAGTGATAAGTAGGAAACCTTAAGAACTCATCACACTCACACAAAAGATCCAAACATGGGTCTTTTGATGACATGAAAAATTGGCTAAGTTATGTCATAGATCATAGCACTATCTCATATCCATCTTATAGAGAACTTACTTACAGGTCACCAGATATCGTGGTCCAAACTGTGGTTGGTGTTTGGGAACTGATGAAAGACATGGTAATTTAAACTTGCAGAAATGTAAAGGAGCTTAAAGTGACTTTATTTCAATTTTTGGTGACAGTTACTGTTATTATTTAAAATTCTTTTGATTTGGAGGATGGATGGTAAATATTTGATTTCACCTGGAGGGGTAACATTGAGTTTGATCCTTGAGTCAGGAAGATACCCTGAAGAAGGGTACATCAACCCACTCCAGTATTCTTGCCTGGAGAGGACAAGAGGAACCTGTTGGGCTATGGTCCATAGGGTTGCAAAGAATCAAACACAACTGAAGCAATTTAGTACACACACACAGAGGGTAAGGTTAATGGACGAGAAGATGGAAGTGGGCAACAGGTGGGTAAAATGCCAAAAGCCTGAAAGTTTTACTTACTTCTATGAACAAAGAGGATTCAAAGAAAGTTTTAGAAAATGAATCATGTGGTGACAGTGGGTTTACAGAATGAAAACTGGAGACTTAGATAAATTACATGTATGCGGAGGATGACACTAGGAATATTTATGTAGCTTGCATCCAGTATTTCTATAAAAATTTTTGTGATCTCCTGCAACATTGATGGTAATAATAACATAATATTTGAATCTTCAATAGGCTAAATCTTTCATGATTCTTTCTACATGCTGATTATATGAAACCTTAGTAATATTTCCATGCCCTATATATCTTAAAATCATGATTGGTTTATAACCTTGCAATTTATTTGCACCCATTTATTTTCTTTTATATGAAAGCAAACATTTGGAGTTGTCTCTGAGACTGGATCTAAAGAGTGAAAAGAAGAGGAGGTTAGGCCACAGGAGCCTTTTTTCAGAGAGGATATAATGCAAGAGATCAGTAAAGTAATAAAAGGGTCTGATGTCCCATCCTAGGTATATGAACTTCAGTTAAAAATATAACACCAGGAATTTTTTAATAAAGGAATAGAAGTATGTGACGCCTGTCCTTGAAGATTCTAGTTACAGATGATCCTTTACAATTCAGACTTTGGGAAGAAAGGATAGAGAAAAGCAAAAAAAAGAACTAATAAATCTCTTTTGTCAAGTGACAGACCTTAGACTGGTTGGTTAACTGACTATGCAAAAATTTTAGTAGATTTTTCTGTGATTCCTAATTCTTTTTATTCATAAGAATTTTATAATATTTAAATGACACAAGAGAAGGTAATCCTACATTTGCTTAGTAGAACATTTCAGGATGTGCAGTCACAATGTGCCACATGGCCCTGTTGCCAGCACTCTGCAAATACAAAGTTGTATAATCAACTCCAAATCAGGGGGAAAAAAAACACAGTTATTTTCCTAGTTTCATAATAATTCATTACTTAAAAATGATATATATACTTAGATCTGTGTTCAGCTAACATATCTAAGGTTCATCTAGGGAAGATCAAGATGGCAGAGTAGAAAGATCCTGAGTTTACCTCCTCCTATAGACATACCAACACTACAACTGCATGTAAAGTAGGTATCTCTGAAAACAACCTGAAGACTAGTTAAACAGACTTTGTACCGCTCAGGATACAAAGAGACCCTGGTTCAATTCCTGGGTCAGGAAGATCTGCTAGAGAAGGGACAGGCTACCCACTCTGATAATCTTGGGCCTCCCTTGTGGCACAGCTAGTAAAGAATCTGCCTGCAATGGGGGAGACCTGGGTTTGATTCCTGGGTTGAAAAGATCCCCTGGAGAAGGGAAAAGCTACCCACTCCAGTATTCTGGCCTGGAGAATTCCATGGACTGTATAGTCCATGGGGTCACAAAGAGTCAAACATGACTGAGCGATTTTCACTTTCACTTTCAAGGATATAAAGAAAAAGGCACATTGCTATGGATAGGAGGGGCAGGGATGTAGTCTTACTACAGCCCACGGCCCAGGTGAGGCAAATCACAAGTGGACAAATATCACAACTGTGGCAGTTCCTCCTGAGGAGAAAGTCGGTACTATCTCCACACTGGAATCCCCAACCTGGGGAGCCTGTCCTGTGAAGGTGAGTCCCGACAATGTCTGACTTTCAAAGTTAGTGAAGCTTGGAATTCCCTGATGACCCAGTGGTTAGGACTCGGTGCTTTCACTTGGGGCTCAGGTTCAATCCTTGGTCAAGGAACTAAGATCCCTCAAGCTGCATGGTCTAGCCAAAAAAAAAAAAAAAGTGAAGCTTACATCTGGGAAAGTCAGATAGCTGTGGGAAACCAAGACTTTGCTCTTAAGCAAACTAACTCACGCACAGACTAGCTCACTGTGAATCCTCACAAAGAAGTAGCAGCTTGAACAGTGCCTGGATCACATATGGAGATTCATTGACTAGTTTTAGGGCATGGGCCAGAAGGGAAGGAATCTGGTAGAAATTTCTTAAAACTCTTTATTTATTGGCTGTGCTGGATCTTCGTTGCTGCATGTGGACTTTCTCTAGCTGTGGTAAGTGGGGGCCACTCTTGGTTGGGGTGTGAGAGTTTCTCTTTGCGGTGGTTTTCTTACTGTGGAACATGGGTTCTAGAGCACTCAGACTCAGTAACTGTGATGCAAGCTTAGTTGCTGGGGCACGTGGAATCTCTGTGGGCCGGGGACTGAAACTGTGTCCCCTGCACTGACAGGTATATTCTTAACCATTGGACACCAGGGAAGTTCAGGTGGAACTTTCTTTGAGCACAGAAGTACTGGCATTTTTTTTTTTTTTTTTTTTCCTTTTTACTCTCCTCCTATTTATCTAGACTGACTCTATCAGGCATCATTTCTGTCACTCTCCATCAACCTAGCTAATATCATGCACCCTACCCCAGTCTTCCTCTGAGGACTAGCACCACTCAAACCACCTATTCTAGCCAGCTCTCCAGAGCAGTTCCTGCTCCAGGGAGCAATCCCAGTACACAAGCAGGCCCGCAACAATCACAACCCAGCCTTGCAGGCTGTTGTGTCAGGGTCTAGCCTCAAACGTCAGCACTCTTGCATCAGTCAAGATCAGACCCTCTCAGCCAGCTGGCCTGGGGGCTAGCCTTACCCACCAATGTGTCCCAAGCAACTGGGCCAGAGGATAAACCTCTCCTGTCAATGTACCTGCAACAATTGCAGCCCAACCACACAAAGAGGTTACACACGGTCCACACAAGGGATACCAAGAAGTACCTGGCTTTGGTGAGCAGGGGGAAATGTGCCACTGAACCCCGTAAGATACCTTCTACATAAGGCCAATTTTTAAAGACCACAGGTATAGCATATATACTTAATATATAAAAACAAGCAAAAAAAATAGGCAAAATGAGAAGACAAAGGAATAATTTCCAAACAAAACACAAAACCTCAGAAAAAGAACTGAATGAATAAAGATAAGAAACATCAGATAAAGAGTAAGACATAGTCAGAAATATGCTCATTGAACTCAGGAGAAGAATGGATGAACTCAGTGAGAAATTCAATGAAGATATAGAAAATATGTTTTAAAAAATAAGAATTGAAGAATACAATAACTGACACTATACGTATATATAATCAACAGCAAATTAGAAGATGCAAATAAGAGATAAGAAATCTGGAGACAGTTAAGGAAAATCATCCAATTTAAATAACAGAAAGTAAAAAGAATTTTAAAAATGAGGAGAGTTTAAAGGACCTCTGAGACGATATCCAATGCACCAATGTTAGCATTATATGAAGTCCCATAAGACAGAGAGAAAAAGGGACAAAAAATTTGTTTGAAGTAATGATAATTTAAAACTTTCCTAACCTGATGAAGAAATAGACATCTGAGTCCAGGAAGCACATAGACTCTCAAACAAGATGAATCGAAGAGACCCACAGCAACACATTATAATTAAAATGTCAAAAGTTAGAGACAGAATCTTAAAAGCAGCAAGATAAAACAAAAACTAGTTGCATGCAAGGGAACATAAGACTATCAGATGATTTTTGCAGAAGCTTTATGGCCCAGAAAGGATTAGCATGTCATATTCAAAGTACTAAAAGGAAAAATTATAGCCAATAATACTCAGTAAGGTTATCATTCGATATAAGTAGAGAAATAAAAATCTTTCCAGATAAACATAATGCTAAAGGGGTTCATCATTAAATTAGCCTTATAAGAAATGTTAGAGGGACTTCTTCAAATAGGAAAGAAAAGGTCATTATAAGAAACAACAAAATTATAAAAGAGAAAAAAATCTCACTAGTAAAGGAAACCATACAATAAAGGTAGTAAATCAACCACCTATAAAATTAATAAGAAGGTTAAGAGTTAAATAGTACTAAAATAATCTGTATCTAAAATAGCTAGTTAAGAAAGTGAAAGTGAAGTCTCTCAGTCATGTCCGACTCTTTGTGACCCCATGGACTGTAGCCTACCAGGCTTCTCCATCCATGGGGTTTTCCAGGCAAGAATACTGGAGTGGGTTGCCATTTCCTTCTCCAGGGGATCTTCCTGACCCAGGGATTGAACCCAGGTCTCCTGCATTATAGGCAGATGCTTTACCCTCTGAGCCACCAGGGAAGCCCATAGCTAGTTAAGTAATACGCAAAATAAAATAAATGTTCATCAAAAATATAAAGCTTGGGGGTATAAAAATGTAGTCCTTTTAGAATGCACTTGAATTTAAGCAACCATCAGCTTAAGGTGAATGATTAAACCCATAAGTTGTTTTATATAAACCTCATGGATACTACAAACCAAAAACTTAGATACAAAAATAAATTAGTTAATTAAACCACAGATATAAAACATAACACTAAAGAAAATCATTAAATCACAAAGGAAGAGAACAAGAGAATAAAGGAACAGTGAGGAACTATAAAAACAATCAGAAAACAATTAACTAAATGGCATAATTGTATACTTATTAATAATTAGTTTAAATATAAGTGAATTTAAAAGATTAAAGCATGGCTTGCAGCAAGAAGTGGCAAGCAGCCTGATTCATGAGAAGTGAAGCTGCTCAGTCAAGTGTGACTCTTTGCCATCCCATGGACTATAGCTTACCAGGCAAGAGTACTGGAGTGGGTTGCTATTTCCTTCTCCAGTGGATCTTCCTGACCCAGGGATCGAACCTGGGTCTCCCTCATTGCAGGCAGATGCTTTACCCTCTCAGCCACCAAGGAAGCCCAAAGCATGGCTGAATGGATACAAAAATAGCCCATATATATGCTTCCTACAAGAGACTACATCAGGTTTAAATATACACACAGCCTAAATGTGAAATGATAGTAAAATATATCCCATGCAAATATAAACAAAAAGAAAACTGGGGTAGAATAACTTAAACATCAGTGAAAATAAGGGCTGGTTATTTGAAAAGAAAAAAATAGACAAACCTGTAGTCAGGCTCATCAAAGAAAAGAAGATAGGGCTCAAATCAATAAAATCAGAAAGAGCAGACATTACAACTGATATCACAAAAATACCAAGAATTATGACATTACTATGAACATGTGTATGCCTATAAAATGGACAAGTTAGAATAAATGGACAAATTCCTAAAAATGTATAATCTCCTAAACCTGAATTAGGGAAAAACATAGAATATGAATATATCAATTTCCAGTAATGAAACTGAATCAGTAATCAAATAAAACTTAACAAGGAAAAGTCCAGGACCAGATGTGAAAACACTACAAAAAACAAACAAAAAAACAAACTTACTGGCCAATATTTCTGAAGCAAAAATTCTCAGTGAAATATTAGCAAACTGAATTCAACAATACATTAAAAGGATCATATACCATAATCAAGAGGAATTTATTCCAGGGGTGCAAGGATGGTTCAATATCTATAAATCAATCAAAATGTTACACCAAATTAAAATGAAGGATTGATAAAAGCACAAAAGCATTTGACAAAAATTCAACATCTATTTATGGTAAAAAAATTCTTAACAAAGTGAGTATAGCAATAATATACATCAACATAATGAAGCCATATAGGAGAAGCCCACAGCTAAAATCATACTCAATGATGAAAAGCTGTAATCTTTTACTCTGAGATCAGAAACATGGCACGTGTCCACTCTCACCACTTTTATGCAACCCACTTTTGGAAGTCCTAGTCACAGCACTTATACAAGAGAGATAAAAAACCATATTTAATAAATAAAATAGGTAAATGGGAAAGAAAAATGTAGGACTGTCACTATTTGCAGATGCCATGGTACTATATAATAGAAAACCCTAAAGTATCTACCAAAAACTAGTAGGGCTAACACATAAATTCAGTAAAGTTGCAAGGTATAAAAGCAATATACAGAAGTCTGTTGTATTTCTATGCATTGATAATAAACTATCAGAAAAGAAATCAAGATGGTAATCCCATTTAAAACTGTATCAAAAAGAATAAAATACCTAGGAATAAACATATTTAAGGAAGTGAAAGTTTGTACTCTGAAAATTATAAGACACTAGTGAAAACTATTAAAGATAACATAAGTAAATGGAAGGATATACCATGCTAATGAATTGAAAGAATTAATATCGTTAAAATGTCCACACTGCTTAAAGCAATGTACAAATTCAATGCAATCTATTTCAATATATCTATGGCATTTTCCTCAGAACTGGAAAAATAATCCTAAAATGTGTATGAGTCAATGAAAAATCTCAAACAACCGAAGCAACCAATCCTAAGAAAGAACTAAGCTGGAAGTATTACACACCCTGATTTCAAATGATACTACAAAGCTACAGTAATTAAAACTGTATGGTACTCTCACAAAAACAGACGTTTCTATGAACGAACAAAATAGAGAGCACAAAAATATACCCATGCTTGTAGGGTCAATTAATTCATGCCAAAGGAACAAAAAATAGACACGGAGGAAAAGATAATTTCTTAAATATATGGTTCTGGGAAAACTGAATGGCTTTATTCAAAATAATAAAACTAGACCACTTTCTTATACCATATACACAAATAAACTCAAAATGAATTAAAGAATCAAATGTAAGACCTGAAATAATAAAACTTCCAGAAGAAAACATAAATAGTACACTCTTTCACAGTAGTCAGACAAATGCTTTTTAGATCTCTCTCCATAGGCAAGGGTAATAAGAGCATAAATTAACAAATGGGGCCACATTAAACAATAACAAAAACATATTTTGTACTGCAAAGGGAACCATCAACCAAACAAAAAGCAACCTACCAAATAGCAGAAGATATTTGCAAAGTATATATCTCATAAGGGGCTTTTATACAAAAGGTATAAAGGATTCACACATCTCATATTTTTAAAAATCTGATTAAAATATGAAAAAAATGATATGAAAAAACATTTTCGAAGGAAGGCATACAGATAGCTAACAGATAAAAATGCTGAGCATCACTAATAATCAAAGAAAAACAAATCAAGATTACAATGAGTTACTTTATACCTGTCAGAATGCCTGTTATCAAAAAGATAAGCAACAGCAAGTGTTGACAAGGATTTAGGGAAGAGGAAATCCTTATGCACTATTGCTAAGGACATAGATATGTACAACCACTATGGAAAACAGGATGAGGATTCTTCAAAAAATTAAAAACATAAATATCATTTGATTCTGCTTCTGGATATTTATCCAGAAGTTCCACTTCTGGGTATTTATCAAAAACAAAACAAAAAGATATGTATCCATATGTTTATTGAAGTATTATTTACAATAACTTGTATATGGAAGCTCCTAAGTGCCCTGCCCATCAATAGATAAGTGAATAAAGAACATATGGAAGAAATATACAATGGAATATTTATACATACAATACAATATACTCAGCCATAGAAAAGAATGAAATCTTGCCCTTGGCAACGGCATGTATGTATTTAGAATTATGCTAAGTTAAATAAGTCAGACAGAGAAAGATGAATACTTTATGACTTAATTTATATGTGGAATCTAAAAAGCAAAATCAATGAATAAACAAGTCAAAAGAGAAACAGACTCATAGATACAGAGAAGAAAGCTGTTGGTCGCCAGAGGGGTGAGAGATTAGAGGTTAGAGGAAGTAAATGAAGAGGATTAAGAGGTACAAAATTTCAGTTACAGAATAAATGTCACAAAGACGTAAGGTATATCATAGGGAATATAATACATAATATTACAATAGCTTTGCATGATGACAGATTGTTACTAGATTTATTGTGACCAGTGTGCAATGTGTATAAATTCAAATTGCTATGCTGTCCACCTGAAGCTAATGCAATACTGTATGGCGTGTGTGCTCAGCCACTTCATTTGCCTCTTTGTGACCCTATGGACTGTAGCCCATAGGCCCTTCTGTCCATGGGATTCTCCAGAATACTGAGGTGGGTTGCCATGTCTTCCTCCAAGGTATCTTCCTGACCCAGGGACTGGACTCGCATTTCTTAAGTCTCCTGCATTGGCAGACAGGTACTTTACCACTAGCAACAGCTGGGAAGCTCCAGAATACTGTATTAACTATACTCTATATGTTTTTTAATAAAGTGCATCAATCATGCATTGCTCCATCCACTTAGTCCCCTTTTCATTTCTCTTTTTTTCCCCCTGAAACCATAACTCTCTCCATCTCCTTCTCCTTTGTCTTTGCATCTGTCTTTGCAACTGTTATTTTTGTCTCCTTCTCCCTTCTCTGTGTCTCTTTACCTATTCATGTCTCTCCACTCACTGTTACCCCAATAAACATTTCTCCTTTAGCCCTCATAAGTCTTCATGCTTTTCTTACCCTGAAAAAGGAAAGTGAATGCTTTTGCCTATCCACTTAGCTTGCATTTCCTTCAAAAATACTTCCAAAAAAGTTCAAGTAAAAAGCAAGATATTCATGCCAAACTCAAGAGGAAAGTTAAAATAAAATGGCATAATTAAAGCAGATATGAGAAAAAATATATTTATTAGTGGAATTACTTTAAAGAACCATTGTTAGTATTGAGAAGGGACAAAGGAACTGGTTTTAAGAAGCTGGTGCAATTTTCATGAACACCTGGTACTGAAAACTTCCCCAAAAGGCAGTTGTCTCACAGCTTGAAGTGCCCACTGTGGGTCAGGGACCCAACTGGACCCCTTCCTCTGCTCTTTGGCCATCTGTCCTCACTAAGGCTTGTCTTTATTTTCCTCTCTAAAACTCTGTTTTCTCATCAACTATTGCTATCAACCCTAATTTTGGTGGGCATATTTATGCAATGCCTTTTTTGAGAAAGTTACAAACAAAAGATTTTTTCCCTTTTAATTTGCTTATTTGAATATGTGTTTATTCCAGGGGTTGGAAAACTTCAACTTTGGGGCCAAAATCCTCCCATTTGTATAATTAATATTTGTTGGAATAGAGCCATGCCCATTTGTTTACTTAGTATGATGCTGGGAAAGACTGAAGGCAGGAGGAGAAGGGGATAACAGAGGATGAGATGGTTGGATGGCATCACGGACTCCATGGACATGAGTTTGAGCAAATTCCTGGAGTTGGTGATGGACAGGGAGGCCTGGAGTGCTGCATTCCATGGGGCCGCAAAGAGTCGGACATGACCTAGTGACTGAACTGAACTGCTTGTCACATTACAACAGGAAAGTTAAGTAACTGCAACTGAGATTGTTTGGACTATAAAGCTTAAAATATTTATTATCTGGTCCTTTAGCAAAAATAAAAATTGTGCTGACTCCTATTTCATTCTATGTTCACACCAGATTGATAATTTGTCTACATACAGCATTTTAAAGGTATTATTCCCTTGTCCTCTAGCTTCCAGAATGAATGTTTCATATTTTAGCAACATTTTAATTCCTGATCCTTTATGTGAAAACTAGTTTTCTCCAATACATCAGAGCTTCTGGAAACTGCTCTTTGTTCTTAGTGTGGTACTTTTTCATCTACTACAATAAGCACTCAATGGATCCATTCAATATAAACCAAACAATACCTTTGATAATTTCTTCCCTTCAATTTTTTTTCTCTTTTTGAAATTTTAATTAGCCAAGTTTAGATCTCTTAGATTGACTCTCTAATTTTCTTATTTTTTGTTACCTTCCATTCTCCTGAAATTTAGATCTTTCTGGGGAATTTCCTCATGTTAATCTTCCAATCTTTCTATAACATTTTAAAGTTTCTGCTGTCATATTAATTTTCAGGAGGTTTTTTTTTGTTTTCTTTTTTTAGCATTTTATCTTCGGTTCATGGATGTGATATCTTCATTATTTCCCTGAAGAGTTATACCTAGAAAAAAATAAAGGACAAGTGAAGAATTTTTGAGGCACATAACAGCTAAAAGAATTTATCATCAGTAGAACTTCATACAAGAAGTTAAAGAACCTCCACCAGATAGAAGAAAAATGATATCAGACAGAAATATGAATTGACACATGAGAAATCATAGCTATGTAATATATATATGCAATAATTTTTATTTTTTAAATAAAATATTACAGATTTATCTTTAATTAAATGTATTTTAATATAAAATAAAGTAAAAGAAACACCCATAGCACAAAAACAGATTCATAACATAAAATAAAATGAATGACCACAGCACAAAAACTAAGAGAAAAGTAAGTATACTATTATGACATTCTTAACACTGTATATGAATTAGTACATCATTTGAAGATTGCAATAAATTTAAAATTTATACTATAAATCATAATGTAATCACTAAAATAACAAAGAATAATAGATAATAAGTGGACAAAGGAAAATCATAAAATATAATTAACAAACAGAAATCAGATAGAGGGATAAAGGACAAAGAATAGTTGAGATATATAGAAAACAAAAACCAAAATTAGAGATCAATAATCATTTACATTATGTGGAAATGACCTAAAGTAAAATTAGAAAAAAAGAACAAGACCCAGCTATATGATACCTATAAGAAATTCATTCTAAATAAAATATACAGATAGGTTAAAAGTAAAGGGATGGTAAAAGATATACCTTGCTAACCCTAATCAAAAGAAAACTGAAGTTCTAGATTAATAGCAAAGTAAATTACAGAGTAAAGTATATTATTAGAGATATAGAAAGTCATTTTATAATGATAAAGGAGAAATAGAACTTCCATACACATAATCAAAGCATTCAAAATCCTTCTATTGTAATTGGTAGAACAGTGGACAAAAAATCAGTAATATATATTGTAGAAGACTTGAACAACAATCAATTCACTTGACCGATTGGTATTTATAGGATGCTCTACATCCTATACAGAAGAATGGGTATGTTTTTCAAGTGCACATGGGGCATCTAATTTATCAAGATATAAAATATTCTGGTTCATAAAATATTTAAATATGCATTTAAAGAATATAAGCCATACAAAATATGTACTCTGATAAAATGGAATTAAATCAAGTTTAAATAACAGCAAGATGTTTGGACAATTTTTTTGAAATATTTGATCACTAAATAACATACTTTGATGTAGCCCATGTGTCAAAGAAGAAATTAAAAGGAAATTTATAAAGTAGTTTGAATTGAATGATAATGAAAAGGCATTAGATTTTGTGGAATTCCTCTAAAGCAGTAGTTAGCAGGAAGTTTACACCATTAAATGCCTATATGAGAAAAAAAGTCTCACATCAGTGACTTCAGCTTTCACAACAAAACCAGGAAAAGAAAAGCAAATTAAATGCAGATTGAGCAGAATAAAGAAAAAAATAAAGATCACATTAAAAAAATGAAGAAGAAAAATAATAGATACACGAAACCCAAGTGATTTTTTTGAGATCGGAAAAGTCATTTAATTTCTGACTAAGATAATTAGGAAAAAATGACAAAAGATAAAATACTATCAATTCAGGGAATGAGAGAAATGAGTTTGTAAGAACTGACAAATGACAACAAAACCCAGCAAACATTACACAAAAAGAATGTTAAAACTAACAGAGATTTTGGGATTATAGAGGTATTGGTAAATACAATTTTAGGTTAATTTTTTTTTTTCCTCAAGAGTCAAGTAGTTCCTGATTGTTCACATTTAAGAATGGGTCACTACCAATTAAAAAATGGGCCAAAGAACTAAACAGACATTTCTCCAAAGGAGACATACAGATGGCTAACAAACACATGAAAAGATGCTCAACATCACTCATTATCAGAGAAATGCAAATCAAAACCACAATACGGTACCATCTCATGCTGATCAGAATGGCTGCCATCAAAAAGTCTACAAACAATAAATGCTGGAGAGGGTGTGGAGAAAAGGGAACCCTCTTACACTGTTGGTGGGAATGCAAACTAGGACAGCCGCTATGGAGAACAGTGTGGAGATTTCTTAAAAAACTGGAAATAGAACTGCCATATGACCCAGCAATCCCACTTCTGGGCATACACACCGAGGAAACCAGATCTGAAAGAGATACGTGTACCCCAGTGTTCATCGCAGCACTGTTTATAATAGCCAGGACATGGAAGCAACCTAGATGCCCATCAGCAGACGAATGGATAAGGAAGCTGTGGTACATATACACCATGGAATATTGCTCAGCCATTAAAAAAGAACACATTTGAGTCAGTTCTAATGAAGTGGATGAAACTGGAGCCTATTATACAGAATGAAGTAAATCAGAAAGAGAAATACCAATACCATATATTATACCAATGCGTATATATGGAATTTAGAAAGATGGTAATGATGACCCTATATGCAAGAAAGCAAAACAGACAAAGATGTAAAGAACAGACTTTTGGATAATGTGGGAGAAGGCAAGGGTGAGACAATATGAGAAAATAGCATTGAAACATGTGCATTGCCATATGTAAAATAGATGACCAGTGCAAGTTCGATGCATGAAGCAGGGCTTTCAAAGTTGTTGCTCTGGGACAACCCAGAGGGATGGGGTGGGAGGGAGGTGAGAGGTGGGGGTCAGGATGGTAGGACACATGGACACCCATGGCTGATTCATGTCAGTGTATGGCAAAAACCACTACAATATTGTTAAATAAATAGCCTCCAATTAATACAAATAAATTAATTTTTAAAAATAAAAATCAATTTGAGGGGGAAAAAAATGAGTCACTAAAATAGTAATTGAAAAGCTCAGTACACTTGGACACATGAGAAGTTGTGAGCTTCTCTAAGCCTCTCTTATGGGTATTTGGTCAAGGATTCTGCTAATTTTTTATAATGAATCCCAGATTTCTATTGTAGGGAATCTTATCTCTTGGGCTAATCAACATATAGAAAACAACACTCGAATCTTTTATCTGTAGCCTGTGCGACTAGCTATCAATTTTTTTTTTATGGGGGAAATGCTTATGGATTTGATTGTTCATGACAGGGTAACATGTTCTTGAAACATTCTGTACATAAGGCACTGAAATGGAGGAAGAGTGTAGCTTACAAAATAATTTAAGCAATTTGATAGTGCTTAACATCCTATATCAGAAATGAGCTACTAAAATTTAAAAATTACATGATAATTTACATTATTAAAACCTATCATATCAAGGCTTTCAAATTAATCACTTTAGCAACATAGACTGTTAATCCAATGGTAAGATATTACTAAAAAATTCCTTAAACTTCTGTATTTTTCATTTAGCCCTGTAGGTACTTTGTATGAATATTTTCAATATCCTAAGAATTAACTGATTTGGAAAACAGACAAGAGGCAAATTAGACTAATGGAGGATGAACAAGGTGAGGATACAATTCTGACCTCAAAAAGGTGTCTTTGAAAATAGTGAGACTTGAATACTAGGTCTGAACACAATTTCAGAAAAAAAATTTCAAATGCATTTAGAATGCTGACAGCCTCGTTAGAATAAATGTGTCTACTCCCAAAATGACTACTTTGAAAGACAGCTCTCACTTGGATGTATAAATTTAGGTGTGTCGACAGGGGTGGGAGTAATTAGGAGATCCAATTTGTTTCTTTACACACACACACTTTGGATAAGTATTCCAGGTGAGGTCAAGGAAGTCGCCCCACTACTCACCTGTGAAAGCCTGGTAAAGTCACACTGCCCCCTGGGAATGTGTGGCTGATGGCAGCAGAAGGCAAGAAGGCTACTGCTTTGATAAACACCCTGCGGGTCTGCAAAATGGCAGTGCTGGGAGACATGTGCCAAATCATGTTTGGCTTTGGCCCTGTAACTTGTGATTCTGTCAAGGACTCATCACGTCAATTGGTGGAAAATGGATTACTGTCATTCTTCAAGGCACAGCACATCATTCCCCATTGATTGGCATGCCAAATCCTTCACAAAGTAGTGAGTCAGGGGCGATTCAAATCATCATCCAACTGTCAGCTTGATTGCCTAGCCCTCTATCAATGGGATTAAACTAGTCTGGCATCCAAAATATAATGAAAGGCATTACTTTACTTGAAAAGTTGACAGGAAGACAGGGGTGCTGGACCCAGGAGGACTAGGCATATAGAGAAAAAATAACAATAACAAAATTGGTGAGAATGAACTGAGAGAGAATGTAAATATATTCTTCAGTCTCTTAAGAGATGTTATAACTAAAGGGAATTACATTTCTCTTCACAGAGAATTAGATCTGAAAGGGACACTGAAAAAATTATGTAGGTCATGCCTGTTCTCTGACAAAAAAAGAAAATGAGGTGAAGGAAGGGAAATAAGTCACTAATTTTGATTACTGAGAGAATGAGAGAATTCACGGCATGTTCTTCGGAGGGAAAGAAACTTGACTTTCCTTCTTGGTTCTTCTATTTGTGTTGTGTCATAATAGGCAAACCCCACAGACTGTTTCCTCACCTAAGTGGCGATAATTTCATATATATAATGCTTAGAGAGTAAACCACTAACGCAGTTAGGCTTCCATCTCAATGTATGCCAAGAAAAATATGTTGCTATATAGCTCACATTTCATGAAATACACGTATAAAAAAACCTGTTGTTGAGGCTCAGATTGAATCTGTTGCTTTCCTTTTGCCTTGATGATTATCAGCATTTTTTCTTAGAAAAAGGCCAACATATATACCTCATATATATTATCTTATTTAATATGGTCTAGAGAAATCATGAATCTTACCAAGGTCACACTCTTAATAATAGGTTAAGGCTTTAGTGATATGGTTCTAAATCCTCCGTTTAACCATGAGCTCTGATGCTTCTCTTGGTGATGGTTTTGGTTCACCAGTGACAGAAAACATTCTGTTTTGTTTTGTTTTGTTTTTTTCTTTCTTTTTTAGCAGTAGCACCAGGGTCCCCCTGTCTCGTGTACTTGATCCAGTGGGTTGTGCCCTAAGAGACCTGAATTGCAATGTGAGTAGCTACCTACATGGTAAGAGGAACTTGTTCACAAATTGCCTCAACACCATTTACTTAGGTACACCTAGGAGATTAAAAATATATTATTTTAGATTTCAGCAAACATCTTGTTTTGGGGAATGGAAAGATTTGCCCTTTATTAAATACCTTTTAGCTAAAGGAATTATTTGACAACTGACTAAAAACCTAAACAATTGAGGTATTATTGGGGTGTTGGAGCGTGAAAGGAGAGGTATAATTTTATGAACAAAAACCACCCCTGGAGTCAGACCTGGGGACCAGTGTTTGGAATGTGAATCACTGTGAACCATTTAGGTTTCTATTCCAATGTTGAGAGTCCCACCATATTATCTGCCAGATTCTTTAGATGTGGATTTTGTGCAAAGTCCTGGAAATCTCATATTTAAAGTGGTGCTGATAATTCAAAGAGTATCCAAAGAAGAGAGAGACATTTTTTCAGACAGGTTGGGAAAATCATATACACTCTGTCTCTTTTAAAGTATCTCAAATGCTTACTAGCATGTAAAGGTTCTAAGAAATGCTGTGGTAAAGAAGCCTGTTTAACTGGGTTCACTGCAGTATTCCTATAACTTCTTTGTCAATGGGGAGTTCTCTTTTGTGTGATTTCTACCATAGCACCTAAAGCAGGGCCAGGAATATAGGAGGGGCTTCAAAAATACTTAAAAGAATGTTGAGAAGTCAAGTTCCCAATGGATTCTTGTCTCACGGTTGTAGCACAAAAGAGGCTGTTTTGATGGATGGATATATGTTGTACTGTGCAGACACTGGGGAACAAGTATAAAATGATAAATGTGACATGGATTAGCCTCAGAGGAATTTAGAGTTTACTGGATAAGGCAGCAATGTTCATAAATGACAAAAGGGAGCCAGTATCACATAAATATTGAAAGCTCTAGCTTCAGTCTCAGACAGAACTGGGTTCAAGTTTTGACATTATCACTCACCAGCTGGGTGGTCCAAGGCAAGTTATTTAATAATTCCAAGGCACCAGTCTTCTAAAACAGAAGATGGAGATAACAGTTTTACAGCTCACTTGGCCATTATTTGGTGTAACATAAGTAAAAAGAAATAACTGCATCTTGTCTCTGCACCAAGTAATGCCTTACATCACTCAAATATTTGCTGAGTGGATTAATAATGTTAATTATATATTTTTAAACTTCTACCTAGTACAGTACCTTACATAAGGTAGATATCTAAGAAGATGTTGCTGGATGAATAAAAGACTTAATCAGAGAAGCATTTTCTAAGTATAGCCCATACAACAGCCTCATCTCTGGGTATATAGTTTTTTCTCTTGCACTGTGCGCTTAGTCGTTCATTCGTGTCCGACTCTTGTGACCCTGTAGACTGTAGCCTGCCAGGCTCCTCTGTCCATGGGATTTTCCAGGTAAGAGTACTGGAGTGGGTTGCCATTTCTTTCTCCAATGTAGGGTAGGCCAAAAGAGTCACTTTTCCCCCCTTTTTTTCTTTTATTTTCTTTCTTCCTTCCTTCCTTTCTCTCTCTCTCTTTCCTTTTTTGAAGATATTTTCAGGATGACAATAAAGCAGCAGTCACTTTGTAGCTCATACATGACATCACTTACCTGCTGGCTTCCATTTTCACATGGGTAGCAAATGGACCTGCAACTGTTCCATCTCCCCGCACATCCTCCTTCAGTGTCTCTGACTCAGCTAGGTGTATTTTACTCCATGATGAAGGACACCAGCTTCATCTGCCACATCTAAGTTAAAAGCAGTGCAAACTGCCAGGAGTCTCAGTCCATCCTTGAGGACTGCAGTTCAAATTTCATAAAATCTTTTGAAACAGCTCATGTTTTCCCTTTGGTAAGGAGAACCTAGGACATTTTTTTTTTTATCATTATGGATGTAATTAGGGTTCTGAGGGTTCTTCTTTGGCATAATATTTCCTAACCAGGGAGATGATGGAGCAATGTAAAACTCAGCCAGAGACATGGGATCTAGTCCCAGTTCTCAAGAAACCAGTCTTTGGACTCTAAGTAAATCAGTAATTGTGTGTGTTGGTTTCTGCTTAATTCAATGGATAGTCAATTCCCCCCTCTGTAACTCACACAGCTACTATAGAGATAAACTATTACACTGAAAGCTAATACACCTTGATAAAATAAGAAATCTCTAGTATTCACAATAATTACTGAAATATTATTTGGAATTATTGCTGTTATTCTTTCAAATCACTATTTAATGAACACTTATTTTATGTCATGCACCATGCTGAGGACACATTTTATTTTCTCATTTATTCCCTGTAGAATAGACTTTATTCCCCCTATTATATTTATGAGAAAATAGGTTAGAGCTCTAGTTAGATAACTACCCCAGAGTTTTAGCCAGAGTGCCTAAACATTTCTGCTTAACATATAGAACACATAGAAAATTGTTAAAGGTGGTTTTAATGTTGAAAATATGATGAATTATCTGCATTACTGGTATAATAGTTGTGCTACATGAAGTTGTTTATAATGCAATTTATGAAATTGTGCAATGAGGTGATACTAAATGAAAAAAGTATTACATATACAGTCAATGCACTCTAGACAATTGAAACTGCCAAATCACCTGGCTCACATTAAAGATTCTTTTAGACTTAGGAAAGTTAGTGTGACTGACAAAAAGCTTTAAAGAGCTATCTCTGAGCCACCAATTGTCCATCAATCAAAAACTTTCAGTTGATACTTAGTATTATTATGTCAGATGGTCTCAACTCTTTGCAACCCCATGTACTGTATGTAGCTCAGGAGGCTCCTCGTCTATGGAATTCTCCACACGGGAATACTGGAGTGGATAGCCATTGTCTTTCCAGGGGATCTTTCTGACCCAGGGATCAAACCCAGGTCTCCTGCATTGCAGCCAGATTGTTTACCACCAGAGCAGCTATTTAACTTCGAGCAATATTATAATGATTAGAGAAAACGGAAAATAAGAATTAAATATGGCAAATAGTAAATGTGGATTAAATCACATCATGTTATGTCTTAAAAGGTGATAATAGGTTAAGATTTTAAGTTTGGGTTTTGAAAATCAGCATATCATATTGATATATAATTGCTATTGGCCAAAATGTTTCAGAAAATTATTTAGAATCAAAATGTGAGAAAGGCTTAGAGTTTGATTGAAATAATGAAGAAATTATTTATATAGAAAGATATATGCTATTTTCTATGTGAATATGAATGTATGTGATGTATGTGTAATATATTCTCCGAAAAATCTACATGTTTTGTGATTAACTATAACTCAGATTTGAGGTAATATAGTACATATATTTGGGCTGCTATTAATATTAAATCTTTTAAATTTAAGCCAAGACTCCAGATAGGTAAAACAGCTAAAGAAAATGAACAATGTGAATGATTACATTCAGGTCAACATGATAAAAAAATCTGCTTCATTTTTGAACATGAAGTTTAAGACTTCAAAAAATTTAGGTTAACTAAAATGTCAGAAAGTAAACTCCATAAAAGGTGAATATGAAAGTAGAACAATAATAGTTGATATTGAGAGGAAGAAAAAGACAGGAGTCAAAGGGAGTAAAGTAAAATCATTAATTTTTTAAAGGTATTTGAATGGGCAAATTTTATTTCCATAATAAAATGAAATTGCAACTCAAATAACTAGTACATAAAATATTGAGACGTAAATGCAGCAATCAGAATAATGAGTCTGTAGCCTATGAAAATAAGTAAGTGTTGCAAATTGCAAGCCTAGAGAGAAAAAGCAACCAAATAGAAGATCATTATTCTAAAAGAAAGAGAGTGAGCGAGCGAGTGAGGAAAGAAAGGTAAGAGGAAAGGAAAAGGGAAGAAATAAAGGGAAGAAAAGAAAAACATTGAATATATGTTAAAGCAAAAAAAAAGCCAAAAAGACAACAAATCATATAATACATTTGTTAGAGTTCATGATTTGATGGGGAGAATGGGCTTCCCAGGTGGTCTGAGTGGTAAAGAACCTGCTTGCAATGCAGGAGACTGGAGTTTGATCCCTAGGTTGGGAAGATCCCTTGGAGGAGGGAATGGCAACCCACTCCAATATTCCCAAGGACAGAGGAGCCTAGAGGGCTACAGTCCTTGGGGTCACAAAGAGACATGACTGAAGCACAGCATGTATATGAACATGGAATAAACTATGATTTAGGAAAACAAATCTAAAACAGGATTACATAAATTTATGCTAAATTAAAAATAATATACTTCATGGAGATTTCTAATAAATAAGTAAATTTTAGTGAAATAATGCTCCTAACTCACCAGCTACTAGACTTCATGACAAGTATGTGTATGCCCTAAATTGCCCAATGCTTGTTACATTATGGTAATGTAAATATTGAGGTAACTAACAGGAAACCATCAAGTGAATGGCAAACACCACACCTAATCTGTCGCTGAATTCTTAGAACCATGAGACATGTTTGGGAGTGTGTTACCCGCATTTCAACAAGTTGAACACTTTCTTAACGTCTCTTTAGTATAACAATGTACCCTGTGTTGTATTTGGCAGGACTAATTTTGAGTGTCTATGAATGTAATCTCTTTCCAACCCAAGATAGAAAGCCTTTGGGACTGAAAGCTTGGAGGCCTGGGAAGAGCTCCATCTGGAACCAACATTTTTGCTCATGGGGATCTGCACTCCAATCCAAAGATAAATCTGAAAAAGTTACACACCCCTTGCCAGTAGTGCCAGACATGTGAGGAAAATAAAATATCCTTTCCCCATTTTCTCTCTTCCACCCACTTTGCTTTATTTTCTTTCTTCATCCAAACTCTTAAAGGTCTGCTCCACAATGACTTTTACAAAGTTTCTTATATTTGAAAAACATACTTCCATATTATTATAAATTATCATGGCCAAGTTCTCAAGTGGGATTTAATTTTTTTCTTTTAGTTATAAAATTAACTTTCCTACTGAAAAGATTTCATGCATCTTCAGCAGAAAACTGAGGTGTTACAGGAGAGAATGTAAGCTTTATATTGTTCATGGAATCTTCATATTTGAGCTCCAGTGAACACCTATCAGAACCTCCAGTCACCTCTGCTCGCTCCCCAGAGCCCTACAATGGAAATGGCTCCACGGCTGGAAGGCCGCTGAGCCCTGATGCAAGGGCAGTGTGCAATGAACATTACTGCCCCAGGCTTGAATGCTGCTAGTTTGCTGTGTCCAGCGTGCTTTTTAATTTAGTCAAATAATACTGCTAGGATCAGTCAAAAATGTGAAGCTAACCAAAGGCCGTCCTATCAACCACATCCTTCTTCAGGCTGATCTCCCTGAGCTTTCAGAGGCTTCACATTGCAGAGCAGCATGGCCCAGATGACCTGGAATTCTGAATTTTTTTTTTTTAACCTGTCTCTTTAATCTATCCTTTAACATATCTCTTCAAATAGTGGTGGTTTTAGTCGTTAAGCCATGTCCAACTCTTTGCGACCGCATGGACTGTAGCCCTCTGGGCTCTTCTATTCATGGGATTTTCCAGGCAAGAACACTGGAGTGTGTTGCTATTTCCTTCTCCAGGGGATCTTCCCAACCCAGGGATCAAACCCCAGTCTCCTGCATGGCAGGCAGATTCGGTTATGGGCAATAACATTTTAACAAACCCCATATTGAAAATAAGTTCAGGACTAAAAAATGAAATAATATCTTATTTATATCTATCACAAGAATTTATTTTAGAACAGAGGTGAATGAAATGCATACCGTATAATCAGATATTTATGTCATTTGTGTTTAAAGCTGAACTAGGTTTCAAATGCACAAATAATCAAAGTGTACAGTTCAAAGTCACTTTGTATGTTCATAGCTTTCAAGAAAAATCCCCCTTTTCTTTGCCTGATGGATAAGAAACTGCCTGCTACATTTTTCTTAACTAAGGGTCTCCAACATTGGCAATTTTGTCAACCTAGATGTAAACACCGCTGCCACGTCCGAATCATAATAAATTTTGTTTACTGTAGTTAGACATTGGGTTTGCTTACATTTTAGTTAAAACACCCGAAGATTTATCCTTCTGTCAGAACCACTGGAAAATTGAGAGTCTTGTGCAAGTTGTAAGCTTTCTGCTTAATCTTCTGGAAACTTTTCCAATTTTCTTTTAATAACACCAGGAGGCCAGTGGCATGCCTCTTATGGATGGAGGGGGAGGAGCTCTCCATTCCAGGCTCCCTCCTTTATTCTGCTGCCAGCCTCCGCAGAAATAAAGTGCAGTAATATACATTAGCACTAACTTATACACCAGGCTATCACCATCGGATAAAATTGATCACAAATTACTGATTACTGAATCAAGAAAGTCATCAGTTATATTGTACTTGATTACTTTCTCATAAGAGGAATATATTACTAAATGTGGTGAGATTACTCATGCATAAAAATTTGGAAGCGACACACCAGCACCCCACCCTCAGGAGGAAAGGAGAACTGTGCTGAGGATGTAGACTCAAAGTTCCCTATATAAATTGTTTCAAGCCAGCTACTCAATTATGGTAGATTGTGATGTGGACTTCAATAATTTTCAGCCATTTTTTCAGCTTGCAAACTTTTATATCACAGTCTTCCCTCTAGGAAGTATCATGGTCACTGACATCAACTACACTTCCTGGTAGAAAGAACTCTGATACTGATCAAGGTTACAAAATTAGGCCAATATAGTTGATGGAATTCTTGCTAGGACAAGTTAAGAAATATTTTTTTTTTCGTCCTGATTCATGTTCTGCTAGAAAACCCTTTTTTGATTTGCCTTGACTCTCCTTGCTCTATGTCATAGTTGTCTTAAGCCAAATTGGAAATTTACTCTCATTTAAAACAGTGTCTTCTGCCCTTGGGAGATACATAGGCCAAGATGGGGGTCATGAGACAGATCTTAAGGAAAAAAAGTGAAAGATATGTTAGCATTCACACACTCCCTAGTAACTCAGCAGGAATACAGTGATAAAGAGTGTGCAGTTGTCCACATAGAGACAGTTTTATCCTTGGCAACAGATGGAAACCAATTGAAACTCAGACTCTGGGAAAAGAGACTACCTTACATCTAAATGAAGTCCAGTTCTGATTTTTCCAAAGTGGGTATACAGATTCTCAGGGACAGGCAGTGGTGTTGCAGTAAGTGAGAAGTCAAAGGATAAACAGAAAACACCTTCTTGGATTGTCTATTTTATCAACACACTAAGATCTAGTGTCCTCACGGTCTTAAAATATTTAGGCCAATCTCTTGTTCTTGTTCAAGTTCAAAGAACAACATGTTTTTATGTTCAGGAAGTGATTTGAAATAGTTTACTTCTGTGTTTTATGTCCTTTTTTTCAACAGATTATCTGTATAATTGGTGCTATGTGATTAGTTTCCTCTGCTGAGAGAGTAGAATATACTAACCTCATTACTCCTGCTCCTGGTGGTAGTTTGCAAGTGATATTTAGTACTTGGTGTTCAGTTGGTGTCGCCAAGATCTGGAAGCTGCACAGAAGAGATAGCACTAGGAAGCCCAGATTCACTGACTGGCATGAGCCTGGATGCTCCAGTGGTTGCTGATCACACCCTTCACTGTCTATGGACAGATTTTGTCAGCTCTTCCCAGCAAATGTAAACTTATGCTTTGCACTCATTATTTCTGGCTAAGGTTTTGTTAAATGAGTGGACACCTCAATCCACAAAACTTCCTCACTGAATAGATTCATCGCCTATAGATTCTTGATCAAACTTCAACCCCAACTTTGAATATTTTTTTTAATGTAGACGCCAGCTAGAAATAAATCTTAGTCTTCATTTAGTTCTAGAATATAGATGTTAGACTAACAGCTTGTCCCTGTGGTCCCCAATTCAAGCACCATATACTCACAAATAATCATGGCACATTCCAATCTTACTTAGGAACAAATGTCCAATTCAACTTTATACTCTACACCTTTGATAGGTGTGAGATCTACAGAACACATCTTCCCAAACAGAAGGAAGACAGCCTCTTTTCGGTTCATGTGCCTCTTTTCAGATCATTTATTTTTTTAAGAAAATAATAATGAAATAGATGTTCAAATTTTTAATGGTAACATTTGAGAAGAGATTCATTATAGTTTAGAATGTTGGTCTGTCACCTTGTAATTCATTATAAATATGTCTGGATAGTGCTTCATGAAAAAAAATAACAGTAACACCAACCATTTAATCACCACAGCTGGTTGTTTATAACAATAGGATATCTAATGTTATAGGACAGAAAACAAATGTCATGCAATGCATTTTTTCCCTTTGCCTGAGCTTTAGTCTTCAGCAAGATCTGACAAATATTGGCATTATATGTCACTAAGAAGTAAAAGATCATGCTCTGACCTTCAGGAATCCCCATAATGTGTACATTATGTTGATGTGCCCTTTGTTTTTCTGTCTTCGTTTGCTTTGGCGGCCTCTGCAAGTTTAGAACTAGCGAGGTTGTTTTACCGAGTTTCCAATGGCATCATTTTAGCCAAGGAATTAACTAAAGGTGAAGACTACTTCCTGCACTGTTTGTTTATTTCACTCTGACATAGCTGGAAGACAAGAATGAGGTATACGCCACAAATGCTTGAGATGCTCATTTAAATAGGATCATTTAAAAACCAATGTCTTTTCTTTAAAGCAAGTGCAAACTTTAAAAAAAAAAAACAGTTTGGTTTTAAATGAAAGTCTTTTGAGAAAGGATTCATCAGAGAAGGTTAAAATTCTTCTTTCTTCTTTTTGCAATAGCTCTCCACCTTTATGTAAAAAATGTGCACTGTCTCTAAGGTTCCAGTCACATTCCTCTTAATCCAGAGATGTGCTTCTAACCCCATTACTTTATTCATTCACCTCCTCTTTCAGTAAACTCCTAAAGCTTTTTTGATCCATATTGTAGAATTCATTATTTAATTGAATTTTTGCTGATTTTTGCCTTAGCTTGGGAAATGATAACCATATTTCTTTCTTCCCAAAGCATGGCGTGGCACATGGCCTACTCTTAATAAAATAATTGTATAGGGTTTATTGCTTCACTGTAGGTTGGCTTTAGAAGCACAGATAAAAATAAAATATAAATACTATTAAATTTCGTTAGATCCCTGCTTTCTCTCACGAAGTTAGACAAATGCCCCTCTAATAATAACTGTTTACCTTTTTCCTTCACTTTTTTACATTTTTGCTTTTCAAAGTAATTTTATGTCTGAGATCCGATTATGATTCTCACAATCACCCTCATGGATAAATAGACCTTGCATATGGGCATAAGTGAGCCTGTCTTTATATATGTGAGTGGCAGAGTCTAGAATTCAAGTCTCATACTCCTGGCTGACATGCTTCATTCTAAATCATATTGGCATAATTTGCTGTTCATTTAGGAAAAATAAGCTTTAGGTTCTGCTAGCTAAAGACATCTTTAAGAGAATTTTACTGAAATGCAATTGAGAAGAAGAGATTCAACCAATTTTGGTAGAACAAAGAAATTATTCACTTTACATTCATTAAGTAGCAAAATAATGTTTTACAGAAGAATTAATGGGCTTCTTTAGGTGGCTCAGTGGTAAAGAATTTGCCTGCCAATACAGGAGATGCAGGAGACAGGAGTTTGATCCATTGGGTCAGGAAGATCCCCTGGAGGAGGGCATGGCAACCCACTCCAGTGTTCTTGTCTGGAGAATCCCATGAGCAGAAGAGCCTGGTGGGGTTACAATCCATGGGGGTCTCAAAAGAGTCGGATGCAATGGAGTGACTGAGCTTGAGCATAAAAGTAGATTACTTAAAAAAAAAAAAAAATTCAGTTATTGGAAGTAAGATAATTAGTCTCAGTTTTGCATATCTTTGCTCATGAAAATGAAAGAGACAATTTTTTAGAATACTCCTTCCAACCTAACACTTATGATTCAGCCCTCTCTAGCTTTGATAACTAGGAGTAACTTCTTTGCTGTATTATCTGTATCTACCCTATTATTTGAGCCTCGGCATAATGCTATTATTTGGGTAGATACTTGAGTTGAGAAAGTATTTATTGTCAGTTCTGGGTTTTGTTAATCCAGTTTGTAGTTTACCTCATCTATTTATACATAATTAAAGAGCTAACTGGTGATCATACCAATTGTTAAGAAATCTAAATATGTTTCCTGGAGACATGTAGCAAGTTTAATCTAGTTCTTTTGAGGGAACAAAAATATCTTCATTTCTCTTTAAAGTTTTAGTGTTGTAATCAGTTGATATTTATCAAGCACATAGTCAGTGCTCTAGAACACTATATAAAGTACAGTGAGAAATATAAAAAGTGTAAGGAAAGGATCCTACTTTTAAATGCTCAACAGTCTTGCCAGGGAGTAAAACATGGAGAGATGAACAATTAACTGACAATCCAAGGCAGTGCATAATAAACAGGAAATTCTTGGTGTATTTATAGTTTGGCGAATGTTTAACAACTGACTTTTCAAAGGGAAAAATAACCAGGTTTACAGTATTTGCCAATTTCCACAGTGCAAATATTCCCACAATGGCCAATTTCAGACTACCAACATGAGGTCATTGATCTCTGGGGTAGGGAAAGATGCACAAAATAGGTTCTGGGGTATAAGGCCAGTTCGATTGACACCAGAACACCAATCTTCCTGTAGGAGTTTAGATCAAGCAAAGATCTGAATCAAAGTGGTTCAGTATATTGATTCAGTGGAGAAATATCTTTCTTATCTCTGAATAATAGTAACATATGAATGGGAAATAATTGATGTAAAAGAAGAGATGATGCAACCAACAGTCCAGGGTACCAATGACCAAGATAGGGGAGGGGGAGGTGGTGGGCAGAAATACCTTTAGTTGGTGTAGATTATTTTTTTAGAAGGATCTTAGAAAGTGGGGGGGAGGGGAAGCTAACAAGTGGCTTAGACTGTATCTAGTACGTTTGTCTTTCCAAAAATGTGAATAATATCTGTGTCTACAAAGAAAAATGGAAAAAATGACAAATACAAAATTCAATTTTTTCGAAAATCAATTTGCTGTTCATAACAGTGTTACTAAGAATCTTTTGGACTTACCAGTTCCCGAGAGTCTTGGGAATTACCAAGAATATTCTTAGAATGTTCTCCGAGTTACTGGAAACTCCAGAAATACAAAATTACTCTAGGAAAAGAAAGCTTAAATATCTCTTTAGCCAAATCAGATTAAATTCTTACATAGTTCTATTCAGTATCACATTGGAGCCTGGAAGATGTTTGTTTTTTATTTCCCTCCAAATAAATCCACGTTCTATCCTAGGAAACTTTAACTTCCATCCTTCTCCACAGCATAATCCATTGTTATAGCACTATTCTAAAATATTTTCATTCTTGTCAAAATCCCGGAATATAAGGCTTTATTTTGATAATTCATGTGGCTGGATATCAAAAAACTTCCAGGGTACCCACCAACATCTGCTGTCTAGTTTTTATCAGTTTGTCCCATCTGGCCTGCATTCAACAGTACCCAAACCAAGACTGAACAAAATCACAGGACATTCAGAAGCAATTTCACATTATTTTTTGAAGCATCAAGTCTTCTTTCTCAGTCTTAAGAATCAGGAACTGTCATTCATCATCCTGCAGACAACCCTGAAACTCTTCAGATTAAACTTTTCAGCACTCTCTCTTCTACCAAATGTTAACATTTCTGAAATATGTGTTTAATGTTCATCTGTACTGGCTTATGTTTGACTCAGAGACATTAAATATGATAAGGAATAGGAAATCGTTAGTACTTGTGATCACTAAAATGCATTTTAATTCTTAATTTAATCCATATACATAAATCCAAGAAAATTTCTCATCTTGGGCATTTCCATTTATTCCCAGGATTCCTGGCATTTAGTCTTCATTTCCCTCAGCTTCATGTAACATATTTCTCCTAACATCCTCTCATGCCTCACAGTACAACTTGTTACTAAAGTGCTTCTGTGTTTGCACACACCTATCAAGAAAAGGGACCAGTATAGCAAATACGGCACATATCCAGGAATGTAAAAATTCACTGTGTCTATGACCTCATCATCTTTCAACTTCTCTGAAGTTAATTTCTCTCCTGTGAGACTTTCCAGCACTTATTCAGTCCCAGTGTCTCTCCTACACTTAATACCTCCCTAATACTCTATCCACTTAAATAAAAATAAGATGTATAGTCTCATTTTAAAATAAAAAGGCAGATGCAGGTGACCTTCCAAAAGCCATGTAGCAAATCAATGGCAGAATGAAGATGAAATCAGGATGTTTTGACAAAACAAGCCCTTCCAAGAACTTCCCTCAATACTACCAGCAGCACAGTACATGTTGGCTGAAGCAGAGTGGGAATGTGCTTTTCTCTTCAGAGAAAAGTGTGGCTAGAAAAACCAGAAGATCTGGGCATTGATGAATTATTTTATCCACATTCTTTTTTGACAATGACACAATGAAAAGAAATAAATGTAGAGTTTGAAAAGAATAACATTGCGGTTGCATCATCTCTTTTATTATAAAAGATCTAACCAGAGGAAAGTCATTTCTACTTTCCTTATACTCAAGATTGAGAATTAAGGTGAATTTCTATCATAAAGGCCTTAAGACAAATCCTTCTTTCCAGTAAGTATTTGCAAAGTACCATTTTCTCTTCACTAATAACACAAGTGAATTTCTGTAATTCCTTCTTCCACTTGTTTGGTGGAATCAACAATTCTGTTTGAGTTCTCCTCTTTAAGTGATTCAAGATGACAAACCAGGGACCATTAAAGGCGGGCAATCTGTATATCTTGTTTCTAAATTTTTCCCTAGTAAATTCCCTTCTAACATCACCTACAGATAAGCAGAAGCCAGGAATTCTTTTTTTGCTCAATCAACCATAAACCCATGTCCAAGGTCTGAAAATGCCTCTTCTTCAGATATTTTTTTCCAGGGCTACCCACAGTCTTAGTGTGCACCCCGTGTCCCTCCTGGGCCCAGAAGATCCAGTGCTGAGGGTGCAGTTTGGATATGCAGGACGAGGTGTGCAAACGTGTTTGCACCAGCAGTGTGGAGCAGAGCTGGGGATGGGAAGAACAGGACCTAGGAGGAGGGTCAATAGCCAGGGGCCAGGGCTGGGTCTCCACCTGTAATATCTGTGTGGATCCAAGAAGTCTGAGAATGTTATATTCAAACCTGATGCTCCTGGTCTTTAACATATTCACCACTTTAAGTGACTTTCAATTTTTTAATACCAAGATATGTGGTATAAACTACTCTTTCTCTACTCTTTCACTAGCCCTTCTAATGTTAGATTGGGGCCTATGCCTTTCTTGCACTTCACAAAGGAATTGAATGTACACCACAAAGAAATGTCAGATGATTTGATCAATGTCATCAAGAATGGACTAGAATTATTTTTCAAAACAGTAATTATTTAATGATTTTACCACATATTTAAGTAAAACAATTTATGATGGCAGAGTATTTTAAGCCCCATTTTTGTTTCTAATTTTTCTGTCATCCCTGACCCACTTGTTGAGATGATGTCAAATTTTTACTTTATTCATTATATAGAAACTCCAAAACAGAGTAATTCTTTAGCTTCTTTTTACTTTGTCCATTTCAAAAATGCAGCAAATTTAATCTAGCTCTCCATTTCTTTCTATAGAACAGTGATATTTTTGTTGAAATGAGAAATTTACACACCCATTTCAGAGTGTTAATACTTGCTCAGAATAGCTTTGGCATAGTGTTATGCAAGATTTCTTCCCGAAAGGCAATGGTTGCATCTAACAGTTATAGTATAGGAAATTTAGAGGTTGCACCCAGTAACTTTACTGTGTCTGCCAGGGAAGCCTCTCTCTTCTTTCAAGAGTAAGGTTATCTTTGGTTTGAGCAGAACTTATGTAGCTTAATGGGTGATAATTTCTCGCTGCAAGACATCTCGTGTTCTGCATGCCTCTCATCTGGCTTATATCACATAAAGAGGAGGGAATGTAATTTCCACCCACCTGTAGAAAACAGCTAAGTTTTATTTCCTGTGTGATTCCTAATACTCTGCCCCACGAAAGGAATTCATTATCCTTAGATGAAGTAATTATCCTCAAGTAAAGTGGAGTTGAAGCACATAAACGTTCAAGTCAGACAGGGATGAGTTTGAAGCTTGGCTCCCCCAACTCTTATATGCTATATGATCCCTTGCAAATTGCTTAATGTTTCAAAACTTCAGATTTCTCATCTGTAAAGAGGAAATAATATATCTATCTTCTAGAGTAATTGTGAGGATTAGATGAGACAATATATATATAAAGTTTCTGACACCCAGTGGGCATTCATTCAGTTAGTGCTGTTATTTTGGCAGCATCTAAATAATTACCATCATCCTGCTGTTAATCTTTACTATATCAATCAGTCCTTTGTGAATAATTTCTGTGTGACCTCAAATCTTTTCTCTCTATCAGGCACCTCTATTCAGATATCTTAGAATTACCTCAATTCAATTTGTACAATACAAAATATCATGACTTTAAGAAAATAACCCTCAAATTTTCTTAAAGTAAAAAAAAGAAGATTTTGATACTCATTGTTTAATTGTTTTAAAGTAATAATAAGGGTGATGTGAAATTTAAATCGGAAATGTCTCCCTTTCACTTCTTTCTCAAATTTCCATGACTAAACCTGGATATAGCCTTGTACATTTCCTCAGTGTCATTTATGACACTTCTTTTCCACTTTTCCAGCGTATGTTAACACTAAATCCGGGCTTTTGTAATTTGCAAAGTCTTCTCATGACTGTTGCTCACTGTTACTTTCTCTTCTATCAATAATGCTCTAGTTCCTCATCCCTGCACATTCACCCAAACATTTCTCTGACACCCAATCCCTCACATTCTCTCTTCCCCCGCCAAGATTATTCCTTTAGTGGTCTTTATTACCCACTGCACTCAGAAGACAGACCAATCAACTTGCTTTGCAAGACACTTTGGCAACTATCTCTATTTTTCTTATCTACTTTGTGTATTTTAATATCATTTTGGTGGTAATTTTACATAAAGTAGGTGCTTTTTATCTGTTCTTCTTCTCTTTTTTTGGTATGTTTTTGCCTCAGAATATTTATTTATGCTATTCTTTCCTGTCATGAGTTTAAATGTGTTCCCCAAAAATCCATGTTTAAGTTCTAAGCCCAGGTACCTCCAAATATAACTGCATTTGGAGATAGGTCTTTATGTTGTTGCCGTTGTTCAGTCCATCAGTCGTGTCCAACTCTTTGTGACCCCACGGACTGCAGCATACTAGGCTACCCTGTTCTTCACTATCTCCTGGAGTTTGCTCAGACTCATGTACATTGAGTTGATGATGCCATCCAACCATCTCATCCTCTGTCACCCTCTTTCCCAGCATCAGGATCATTTCTAATAAGTAGGCTCTTTGCATCAGGTGGCCAAAGTATTGGAGCTTCAGCTTCAGCATCAGTCCTTCCAGTGAATTTTCAGGGTTGATTTCCTTTAGGATTGACTGGTTTGACCCCCTTGCTTCCCTAGGGACTCTCAAGAGGCTTCTCCAACAGCACAGTTCAAAAGCATTAATTCTTCAATGCTAATCCCTCTTTATGGTCCAACTCTCACATCTGTACATGACTACTGAAAAAACTATTGCTTTGACTATATAGACCTTTGTTGGCAAAGTGATGTCTCTGCTTTTTAATATGCTGTCTAGGATTGTCATGACTTTCCTTTCAAGAAGTAAGTGTCTTTTAATTACACAGCTGCAGTCACCATTCACAGTGATTTGGAAGCCCAAGAAAATAAATCTGTCACTGTTTCCATTAATTCCCCATCTATTTGCCATGAAGTGATGTAACTGGATGCCATGAACTTTACTTTTTGGAAGTTGAGTTTTACCTAGTTTTTTATTCCCCTTTTCCACTTTCATCAAGAGGCTCTTTCTTCGCTTTTTGCCATGATGGTGGTGTCAACTGCATATTCAAGGTTATTGATATTTCTCCAGGCAATCTTGACTCCAGCTTGAGTTTCATCCAGTTAGCCATTTTACATGATGTACTCTACATAGAAGTTAAAGAAGCAAGGTGATAATATAAAGCCTTGATGTACTCCTTTCGCAATTTGGAACCAGTCCGTTGTTCCATATCCAATTCTAACTGTTGTTTCTTGACCTGCAAACAGGTTTCTTGGGAGGCAGGTAAGGTAGTTTGGCATTCCCATCTCTTTAAGAATTTCCCACAGTTTGCTGCGATCCACAGTCAAAGGCTTCAGCGTAGTGAATGAAGCAGAAGTAGATGGTTTTCTGGAATTCTCTTGCTTTTTCTATGATCCAACAGATGTTGGCACTTTGATCTCTGGTTCATCTGCCTTTCCTAAATCCTGCTTGAACATTTGGAAATTCTTGGTTCACATTCTGTCGAAGCCTAGCTTGAAGGATTTTGAACTTTACCTTGCTAGCATGTGAAATGAGCACAATTGTGTGGTAGTTTGGACATTCTTTGGCATTGCCCTTCTTTGGCATTGGAATGAAAACTGACCTTTTCCAGTCCTGTGGCCACTGCTGAGTTTTCCAAATTTGCTTCCATATTTAGTACAGCACTTTCACAGCATCATCTTTTAGGATTTGAAATAGCTCAGCTGGAATTCTATCACCTCCACTAACTTTGTTCATAGTGATGCTTCCAAAGGTCCACATGACTTCGCACTCCAGGATGTCTGGCTTTAAGTGAGTAATCACACCATCGTGGTTATCTGGGTCATTAAGACCTTTTTTGTACAGTTCTTCTGTGTATTCTTGCCACCTCTTCTTAATATCTTCTGCTTCTCTTATGTCTTTATAGAAGTAATCAAATTAAAATGAGGCCATAATTCAACATAACTCATGTCATTATAAAAAGAAGAAATTTGGAGAGAGACATGAATGCAGGGAGAATGCCATGTGAATATGAAGGTAAAGTGAAGATAATGCTTCTATGAGCCAAAGGACTCTAAAGATTGCTGGAAATCACTAGATGCTGGGGAAGATGAATGAAACCATTTTTACTCACAGCCTTCAGAGGGAACCAAACCTGCTGACACTTTGCTCATGGACTTTTAGCTTCCAGAATTATGCAAATATATATTTCTGTTCTTTAAGACACTCAGTCTGTGGTACCTTGCTATGGCAGCACTGCTGCTGCTGCTGCTAAGTCACTTCAGTCATGTCCGACCCTGTGCGACCTCACAGACGGCAGCCCACCAGGCTCCGCCGTCCCTAGGATTCTCCAGGCAAGAACACTGGAGTGGGTTGCCATTTCCTTCTCCAATGCATGAAAGTGGAAGTGCTAGTGACCCCATGGACTGCAGCCCACCAGGCTCCTCCGTCCAAGGGATTTTCCAGGCAAGAGTCCTGGAGTGGGGTGCCATTGCCTTCTCCCACTATGGCAGCACTAGCAGACTGCATACCACCTGCTCCTCTGCAAATGCTATCCCTGTTAACCTGAGTGGCCTACCCACAGTGAGATGTCATCATGAGGGGCTTTCACTCACTCACTCATTCATGGGTTTGTGCTAAGTCATCTCAGTTGTGTCCATTTCAGTCTTTGCGATTATCTGTCCACAGGATTTCCCAGGCAAGAATGCTGAAGTGGGTTTTCATTTCCTTCTCCAGGGGATCTTCCTGATCCAGGAATCGAACCCACAGTCTCCTGCACTGGCAAGCTATTCTTTACCGCTGAGCCACCTGTGAAGCCCTAAGTAGTATATAAACCCATCTTATCTTCTAAAACAAGGTTTCAGGCTGGTTTGAACACTAAAATGTCCTATGGCTACGATTTTGGCTTCAATGATCTGTGATTTAGAACTTTTCCCAAGTCTTTTATTAACATTCATACACTTTTGTAATACTATATGGTGCTCACACAGAATGGTTATGAATAATTTTATGACTTTATTAACCCAGGTCCTGCCCTCGAGGCACTTACAAGATCTATAGTGTACTGAGCTTCTCTATAAATATTCAGCACATATAAAAACCACTGGCAAAATGTAAAGTAACAGTGGCATAAAAAGAAAAATCACCAAACACATTTAGAAACTGAAGACTTAAGGAAGAACAAAAAGGGGGGAAACAATTTATTTTTCAACACTTTCAGTCTTCAACTCCATAAAGTCCTTTGTTTTTACGTGTTACTGTAAGCGTTATGAATAGTCATGTGTGGGTTCAGATCACCCTATGGCAAAACCACAAGGTTAGCAATGTTTGTGTCCCTGCCGCAGGCCTTGGCAGTGGTAGCTTTTCCACTTCCATGGAACTGCTTTATGCAATGTGTAGCTCTTATTCCCAACCCGTCTTTCTTTCAGTATCTTCTGCTTTTTCATTATTAAAATCCAACATGAGGACAAAGATATCCATGGCTTAAAACACACTATAATGACAAAATTTGCCTTTTGAATCTTTCCTTCAATCATAACTTGATGAATGTTGTCCCCATTTTAATGATCTAAAGTATTGACTGATCAAGTAGAGATTACACTTTGTTGTTAAGAAAATGTTCTCTCTGACATCATTCACTGGCATTCTCATACTACACCAACCAATAATAATACTGCACCAATCAATAATAATAATTCCTACACAGACCAGTCACTAAGCCACAGCCTAGCAGATGACTCAGCAGCCTCCCCCTCAACTCCCCCACTAAAAAGTAATAATTCATAACATAATATCATTGAATGCTTACTGTGTGTTAAGCACCTTTCAAGGTACTTCCCATGAATTAACCCATTCAAGCCTATCAACTGTCCTGTGAGACAAATCACACTATTCTTTTCTTTATAGAGGTCAGTTAAGTAAATATCCTAAGGACATGCAATTAGTATGATGTAAAGCTAGGGCCCAGATCTAGACAATCTGAATACAGAGCCTACCCACTTCTACTTTATTTTCCCTCTTCTATGATTTAAAAGTAGCTCAGTGGAAGACCTGGATAGAAGTCTTGAATTGTCCATGAGCCTTACCAAAGTTCATCTGAAGGGTGGAGGGGGAGAAATATATGTGTGAGTGTGTGTGTGTGAGAGAGAGAGAGAGAGAGAAAGTCACTCAGTGTCTGATTCTTTGTGACCCTATGGACTATAGTCCTGGAGGCTCCTCTGTCCGTGGAGTTCTCTGGGCAGAAATACTGGAGTGGGTTGCCATGTCCTCTTCCAGGGGATCTTCCACACCCAGGGATCGAATCAGAGTCTCCTGAGGCTCCTGCATTACAGGCAGATTCTTTACTATTGAGCTACTGGGGAAGCCCAAAAACGGAGAGATAGATGACCTTAATGGATTCTCTGTTTCCTTTCTTTTTTTCCTTGTTCTGCTATAGACTGAATGTATTCTCCCAAAATTTATATGTTGAAATCTAATCCCCAGTGTGATAGTAATTGAAAGTCGGGCCTTTGTGAGATGATTAAGTCATGAGAGTAGAAACCCCATGAATAGAATTAATGTCTTTAAAAAGGGGGCCAGAGGTTTTCCTCACTTCCTTCTACCATGTGAGGATGGCCATCTGTGAACCAGGAAGCAGATTCTCATCATACACTGAATCTGCTGAGCTTGAACTTCCTAATCAGCAAATTGTGAGAAATAAATTCCTGCTTTTATAAGACTCTCATTTAATGTATTTTGTTATAGGAGCCTAAACAGATTAAAGCAACTTCAATAGACATAAGCTTTCAAACTAGAATGTTTAGACCAGATTATGCTCTGCTATCACCTAGGCTCTCTCTCTCTCTCTCTATATATATATATACATATATATATATACATCTCCAGTATCTTGTGCCCCATTGGATGCATAGTAGATTCAGTCCCCATCTTTACATTCACTGTCTAGTTTCCTCACTAATCTTCATCTACCTGTCACTCTTCTTGGAAGCCTGTTTTCCTGTTTCCTCATTCTGTGTGTGCGTGTGTGCGTGTGTGTGTATGTGTGTGCGTGTGTGTGTGTGTGTATGTGTGCGTGTGTGTGTATGCTAAGTCACTTCAGTCATGTCCTACTCTTTGCAACTCTAGGAACTGTAGCCCTTCAGGTTCCTTTGTCCACGGGATTCTCCAGGCAAGAATACTCGAGTGGTTTGCCATTTCCTCCTGCAGAGGATTTTCCCAACCCAGGGATTGAACCTGCATCTCTTGCATTTCCTGAATTGGCAGGTGGGTTCTTTACCAGTACCCCCTATTCCAGAGATGAATCAGAGTATTACAATTCAAGAATGTGCTTTACACCTGGAGTTGGGTTATCCATGGGCTTCCCTGGTGACTCAGAGGTAAAGAATCTGCCTTCCAATGAGGGAGACACAGGTTCAATCCCTGGGTCAGGAAGAATGGCAACCCACCCCAGTACTGTTGCCTTGAAAATCCCATGGTTAAAGGAGTCTGGCAGGCTATATATGGTCCATGGGTTCACAAAAGAGTCAGATACAACTTAGCGACTAAACAACAACAATTGGGTTACCCAGGTCAGAATTGCCTTTGTCTTGTTCGGAGCTATATTCACAATCCTCAAGAGACAGAGTTTTGGGGTGAGTGAAGTGACATTAGAAGGTTTTTTTTGTTTGTTTTGTTTTGTTTTTCTAACCATGAAAGTCATTAGATGGTCAGAGACATACTGCAGTCTTCCATTCTGCCTGCCTCCCTCAACAATGTGATGCCAGGACACAGCATACAGTAAGAAGTCAATAAGTGCTATTGACTGGCTTCTTAAGTTCTCTGCATAATTTGATCAGGGTTTCTTCCTCTTTAATTGTGCAACTCAAATATATTTCAGGGACTTAATTCTTCAGTGGTCTGACTCATTTGCAATTTATTTTTTAAAGAAATTATTTGATGTCTAAAGGCCTTTAAAAAAAAAGAAGCCATTTCCTTTTGAACAATGAAATCACGTTTCACTGGCATAATTGGACTGGAACACAGACAAGCTCAAGTTTAGCTCTAAACTCAGAACCCATGAAGGTCGATTGGAAAAACGCAGTCGCCCATCCCAGTGTTAAGTAGCACTTTTTTTCAGATTGTGTCACAAACATGCATACAAAACAAGAGCTAAGTGTTACAGATTAAAGCTTGAAGCTTTTCAGTGATGTCAGTTAGGAGAGAAAAATAAAAGGAAACTTGCTATACTTCAATTGAACTTTCTTCAACAACATAAGGAGGGTGAGGGAAAATCAGTTAGGTTGAAGAAATGGTCTATAGTAGGACAAATTTTTTTTAATTAATTTACCAAGCTTTGCTTTTATATCAGGGTAATATCAATTTGCTTACAGCCTAAACAGACAAAATCTGCCTTTTTAAGAAATGTCAATTCTCTTAGCTACTCAATAAATCAACAACAATAAAGGACATGTCCTGCTCATAGACCAATGCACAGCAATAATATCCAACTGTCTCATTTTGTACCCTTTGCTCTGCTAACCACGTTTACCTATTTATAGCCCCATCTTTGCTCCCCTCCTCCATCACTATCTAGCAGCTAGTTTTGACCTTCAGAGTCTGTGGAAACTGTGTTCAACTTTTGGCTTCTTCTACTTTTATGTTTGAGTAACTGCCTTCTACATTCACACTTATCCGTCATTGGCTTGTATATTAGTACCCCTGAGAGTATTTCCTTGTCACCCAGCAAGAGGAGATTTGCCACACCAACAGAGAGGCAACCTATGAAATGATAGAAAAGAGATTAAATCACTGGAGATAAAAGAGAGTTCTAAAGGCAGTGAGTGTTGTCACTAGTGATGAAGTATTTTAGGATGGACAAGTGTAAAGGCTATGCTTTAAAAAATACATATTGACAAATACTGTTACCATTAGAAGGGGTCTAAGTTCATCTGGCTTAGAAACCTAATTTTATAGCTATGGAAATGTATCCCAGAAAAGTCAAGAGAATTAGTATTAGCCAAGTGTATATGTTGACTTAAAACTAAAACTAGAAGTGTCCTAAATCCAGACATTTCTTCCCCAGTTCTCTAGGGATCTTTGTGGTGTTAACAAATTGATGGGATTCAATAAATATTGAAGGGAGCCAAGAAGGGAGGCAGGGATTGTAGGAAGAAGGGAAGAAAGAAGATGATGTATTCTGCACTCTTTGCACAAAGAAAAAAGCTTTCAGAAATGTTGTCTTTCCTGGTGTGACATGGAGTGAAGCAGAGTCAAATAGTGACAAGAGAAAGAAATACTAAGATTCAGTCTGGAGTTCAGGGACCCAAAACAAGCATACTTGGTCTAGAAGCACAAGTCCTTCTATCTTATAAATTAGGCAGAAGTATTGAAGCTGAATCCAGCCTCTGTACCCCCAAACTGAATTAAATCTCAGAGACAGAGTTTTGGATAAAGTAGAAAAGAATAGTTTTATTGCTTTGCCAGGCAATGGGGGGGCCACAGCAGGCTAATGCCTTGAGAATTTAGAGGAGGTAGTGAGAAGTTTTATATTAATGGTTCAAAGGTGGTATGATCAGCTCATGGGCAATATTCTGGTTGATTGATGGTGAGGTAAGTGGGAGTCAGAATCATCAGTCTTCTGGTTTCAACCTGTCAGGGGTCTATAGACTTGTGGGCAGCAGAGGAGCTAACTTCCTGCACCTGGTGGGGCTTTCAGTATCTGCAAAATAGCTCAAAAATATTGTTATATATAGCTCTAGGTGGGAGCAAGACCAGGACTCTGCCCCAAGACTGCATTATTGTTTCTTTTGACTATTCCTCCCTTGTCTCCACATACCCTCCTTTTTGCCACTAGCAACTGTTTCAACCTGCCTGTTGGAACTCAAAGAAAGTCATGGAGACTGAATGAAGCCTATTTCCTATAATTAAGAAATGGGGGAACACAGAAAAGCATTTGTGCCCAGAAACCTCATAGGGTCCTGCTTGGTATCAGTATAGGCACAGGAGATATAAAGGGAAGGAAACCACCACGTGTCCCTCCAAGAGCATCTGAGTTTGTCTGACCCCAAAGCCAGTGTTCTTTGGCTCAGCCCCTCCTCCTTTAGTGCTTCCCCTCATTCTGCAACTTAAGGTTTATAGTCGATATCCTTTCAAGCCCTATCTTCCGACTATCCACCCTCTCAGCCCAACTACCCACACAGGCCTGACCTCTGCAGTTCACGGAGCTTCTGGCCGTTGTCAGACCTTTCCTGCACACTGCTCTGTCATTGCTTCACACACTGACACTTGGAATGCCCTTTGGCCACATTTTCACCTAATGAAATTCTGCCTTAAAGAACATCTCTTTATTGAAGCTGTACCCAGTGCCTGATCATATCAAATTCACCTCCTTGGGGGGCCCACAGTGCTGTGCCCTAGTAAAAAATTTGCAGTATATGGTTTTTTCAGCTCATTCAAAGAGACTTTAGAAGATTGTTAATAAAGCTACTTGGGGACATATCTGCCTTTCTCATCAGGTTGTGAATTCCTCAAAGAAAAGATTGTAACTTATGTATCTGAAATCTCGGCAGGATCTGGTAAGTGCCTTGCAGCAAGTAGGAGCCTGAACTAAATGTGTATTACCTTGAATAGCTTGGCCTTAACTTACCTAACTTATATTCTGTAGTCTCTGAAACCGACAGAAAAAAAATTATATGTTAAATAAAATGAAAGTCATTAGGGTGAAATAAATTAACATGTAGGAGAAATGAAATCTCTCATTGTCTCCAAGCCAGTTACCAATATTGGAGAAATGCTATTTAACAATTACCAGTTAACTAGATCAAAACTGCCTGGAAGTTACTCTCTGCTGCATTAGCATGGTCAAATCAGCATTTATTATGGATTTGGAGGCATATAATGATGTTTTTCAGGTTAAATAAAGGAAAAAGAAAATAAAACAGAGTGGAGAGAAATAATCACAGTCAATAAATGATGTCTCCAGAGGAACATCAATATAATGTAATTAAAAGTCAAGAAAAAAAATCTTTTCATTCTGAATGTAGTTAAATTGTTTATCTTTTTACTGTTCGAAACATTTCATCAAACTTACTCAGCAACAATTTCCTGTGGGACCTGGCAGGCACAAGATAAATGTGAGGTTTGAAAGTTCTGTTCTTTGGAGATATTTTGATGTATTTTACTTTGAGTTATTTTGTGTGTCTGTGTATAATCATGCGTGCATGCACACTTGCATGCTCTCACACATGCACACACACACAAACTTCAAGGAGCACAGAATGGTAAGTCAAAATGTCAACATCTGGCTCTACATCTTAACCTGTGATACTAGCAGAGCACACCACCTTCCTGGGCTTCCTTCTCTTTACAACTAGGGAACTGAAATGGACAGTAACTGAATTTCTCTCTGCTGTTTATGCCCTTGGAGTCTATGCAAATGAGTATTGTTTAAATAATCACCCAATACTAGATCTTTTAAGTTTTTTTTTTTTTTTTTTATGAAAAATAATACTTAGTAATCTCTCTGGTAGGACTCCTATGTTCCCTGGATCATCCTCACCTATGAAATCTCAAAAAAGAGAGAATGCTTTGGCTGAATCAGTATTCTGATTTACTCTTACATCAGGTGTTGCTATACAGTCTTATTTTGTCTTCTCTCAGTTTGGTTTCACACATGAAAAAAAGAAAAAAATAAAAAAACGCCCTTGCAAAATGTGTGCAAATTGTTAAATGTCAGCTGAATGTCATTTTCCAAGTTTGGTACTCAAATAAGGCTCTCTGAAAATTGGTTGTCATATGCTGAGAGTTAAAGGAAAAGATCTTTGGAAAGGTCCTTAGAGGCTTCATTTCTGGAGATTTTGAAGGTCTCACAGGAGCTGACTGTTTCCCCACACATGCCATTCCCCCTGATGTCCTGCAATGCTGTTGTCTTCCAAGCTTCCATGTCTTTGATTGTGTCATTTGCTGGCCAAGAAATGCCCCATCATTGATTCAAAGATGACCATTCTTCAGAGACGATATGCAGGTAACTCTTCTATGAAGCTGTCTCATCTCTTCAGCCACACAGTCTTTCCCCTGTCTGCAATCCAACATTGTTTGAACCCTGTGCCAGTTAGCCCTGGTTTAGACAACGTTTGTCAGACTACATATTTCTTATCTTGAAACTTGCTTGTAAACTCAAGGCAGAACTCAATTTTACCTTAGCGTTCACATTGCTTAGCACAACGTTAGTCATACAAGAGGCCTTCCAACACACAGCACTTGTCACACATTCATCCCTTTTGTCCTAAACAAGCAGAATGTCCTCGATTCTTTAAGGACAGACCACACACTGTTTCTTCTTTTAAATGATAAGTAATTAAGGCAAAGAAACAAAGAATTAACAGTGGTGCTTCCTTTCTTGATTATATAAAATTATATATCAAAGTAACATTTGGGCCTGAATTGCCTGGACCACTGTCTTCATCACATAATTAACCTTGTATCCTCTAAAGATATTTGCCCATCCCCTAGGCCGCTGTACATAACCTAGATATAATTGCCACAGTCCACTAGAGAACTTAAATATCACAAGTGGCCATACTGAAAGGGAGAAAGGTATAAACTGCCCAAGGATGGACATGTGTACCTGATGGAACTATATCCTCTTGAAATCCTGTGCATTTGTCTTACTGCCAGATTGACCTTCTCTTGAGAAATGTGGTTATTTTTCTCTCATTGAGGTGTCATAATCAGTGTGTTGGCTCTTGTTTTCCTTCCAGGTAAATGGGACAGAAATAGATGAAGAAAAATGCAGAGAGAGTTTTGATGAATCTACATAGTGTTTTATTGCTGATGCAGACTAGTTCCATAAATTTCTAGAAGTGTAATGCTTTAAAAGAAAGAGGATTGGAGTCAAAATTGAGGGAGGGGGTAAGGGTAATGGAAAAGGTAATGGTAAGTTGATGCACCTCGTCAGTAGTTGGGCAGAAATATTCTGCAGATGGACCTCATCATATAGGAAAAATAAGATGTCATTGAATAGCTTAATGTTTTCATCATAGTGAGAAGAGACTTCTACTTGCCTAAGAAAAATGTCTTATCTAAATAATAGATTTTTCAGAGACCGCAGACAACAGCAAGGTAAAATATATCTGATTTATGGCAGGTTTAAAAGGTCTTCCCACATGTGAGTCTAGAGCCACAGTCGGTGCCACGGTAAGATGATAAATGAAGAAATAACTCAGTGGGAAAGCAACAGGCAGTAGGCTCTGGGGTGGTAACAGCCACACCGCTCAGCCTCAGATTGGAATCTAAATGCTGAAGATGAGCAAACTACATTACAGGCTTGGAAGAGGCAGATAAAGAAAAGAGGGTGACATTGGGAGTCAGAAAAGTGGAATTTGTATTCCAGATTTACTAATCATCTGCATAGCTTTCAGGAAATCATTTCACCTTTCTTTACCTGCACTTTTGCATCTCTGAATGAGAATAACAATAGCCTGTTCTACCCACTCATCGGGATGTTGTATGAAATAAAGCACAGCATGATAATAGATGAACGAGCTCTTTGAAGAACTCAAAGTACCGTATAAATGTGAGGTATTAATGATGTTCTAAAGGTATCATTTCAATGAGAGGAATAAAAAAGAAGGAACATATTATTAAATTACATATCTGAAGAGATAAGCGGCATATTGGGAGGGCTGCTTTCAAGAGATATTATAAAATCTGGCATTCTGTCTTTTAGACAGCAGCCAATCCTCACGCAAAATCATAGATCAGGGATGAGAAAAAGACAGCTGATGGTGTACAGAGGGTGGACGGTGTACCTGAATGAATTGCAGGAATGCACTGCCAAAACAAAATCGGTGACTTACGTAATGAACACCACAAATTAGCAAGGATGCAAAAGACTTAGTATTATAAAGAAGTAAGAGAAGATGGAGGTTCAGGGCAAATTGAAAGCTGCCTGATGAGCTTGAAAGGATAATTATGAATAAGCACTCCTTCCTACCCAAAGACACAGGAGCTTCACAGCTACAGATAATGAGCCAAACCTTCACTAAGTTCCATCCTGCCAGTGGTGTGAACAATACCTTCAGAAGACAGCTAACTCCAGGTTCAAGGAAAAATAATTATTTAATAAACACTTAACGTGCACCTAGTAGTTTCTCAGATTTATGTCTTAGGTTGGGGAGAGGGGGTCAAGAAAAAGAAACACTGGAAAACTCTGCCCTTATAGGCTAGCTATAGAAAGGATGAAAATGTAGGAAACTATGCTAACAATGCTAACCACAGGTCACTGGCTATGACTATTACACTTGCTTAGTTGGTTACTATATTAGTTTTATATTGGTTAGTTGGCTATTATATTTTAGCTGGTATTATAGTGGTTAGAAAGATAATGAGAGGGCTTGCTCCATGATATCTGAAAATGTTTCTGGTCCTTAAATTCTAAAAATTCTATGAGCATTTTCTTTGCTAGAAATAATATTTAGAGACTCCTCGTTCCCATTTCCCAATAGAAGAGTAGAAAGTATCTTGGGAGAGGTGAAAGCTGTTTATCTCACATTTAGGAATACTATACCCAGTTAAGAGAGTATGTGTTACTGCTAAAAACAAAGTCTTAAAAATAAAAATAGCTGAAAGTCTATACTAGAAACTAAAGTCCATTTCTAGCTTCCAGAACACTGGCAACTAGGTTTATACCCACTTCTACCCTCTCTAAACCATTTCATTCACTTCTTCCAGGGGAAGGGGTTTGAAAGACACTCTTAGGGGAGAATGTGCAAATTCAATAAGAAATCTATAAAGATTCTGGGGCTCAAAACCTTCCATGGTGATTACAATGGAACTCAGGACTAGTAGGCCCCATTCCACACAGAATCTCAATAGCTAAGCTCTGAAAAGAGAGCCTGGGGTCTCCAAGTAGCATGGTGTGCTGTACTCTGGTCAGTTGTTTCTGACTCTTTGTGACCCTATGGAGAGTGGCCAGCCAGGTTCCTCTGTCTCTGGAATTTTCCAGACAAGATTACTGCAGTGGGTTGCCGTTTCCTCCTTCAGGGGATCTTTCTGACCCAGGAATGGAACCTGGGTCCCCTGCATCTCCTGCATCGCAGGCAAATTCTATACCACTGAGCCACCTGGGAAGCTCCTCCAGGTAACATGGGTAACCTCCAAAACAAACGCTCAAACACAAACAATAAAGGGAAATAGAAGAAAAGAAAAAACTTGCCAAGAGAAGAAAACTTAAAACATTATCACTAATATTTTCATAGGTTAAAAAAAAAATTGTCTAATCCCTTTTTAAAGAAAAATAATATTTATAAAAATTGAAGACATTTATTAAAGTAGGAAGAATAGTTTAATGAATTCTGTGTACCTATGTATGTGTGTCAGAGAAGGTGATGGCACCCCACTCCAGGACTCTTGCCTGGAGAATCCCAGGGACGGGGAGCCTGGTGGGCTGACGTCTGTGGGGTCACACAGAGTCAGACACGACTGAAGCGACTTAGCAGCAGCAGCATGTATGTGTGTGTTACTCAGTCATATCTGACTCTTTGAGACCCCATGGACTGTAGCCCACCAGGCTCCTCTGTCCAGGGGTTCTCCAGGCAAGAATACTGGAATGGGTTGCCATTCACTTCTCCAGGGGATCTTCCAGAACCAGGGATTGAACTCACGTCTCTCGCACTGCAGGCAGATTCTTTAATGGCTGAGCTACCCGAGAAGCCGAGCCTGTGTACCTATGAGCCAGCTTAAAATGTCAACTTATAGTCATTTATTTTACTTCTAAAAGATCACCCACTTCATACCGCAGATTATTTTGAAGATCTTGGAATAATAACATATAATTATCAGGACATACCTCTGAAAGATAAATACTTTAAAAAAGATTAACCACAATAGCATTATCACACCAAGAAATTAACAATTATTCTTTAAATAATCAAAAAATCAGATTTCAAATCTATCTGATTGCTTATTTTTTTTTAATATTTTATTTATTGTTTGTTCAAATCAGGATCCAAATTGTGGCACTGTGATTGTCAACTAAATTGCTTAATCAACTAGGCTTCTCTTCATTTCTCTCTCTTCTCTTTTTATTTACCTTGCAATTTATTTTTTATTAAATTGTTTCATTTTAATAGTGTATTTCACACTATGGATTTTGCAATTACATCCAATTGGTATCATTAAACATGTTTCTCTACCCTGGTAATTCCTATTTATTAGTAATTAAATTTAGAGAATTAGCAAAACTCAAGTTCAATATTTGAGCAAGAATTCTCTATAGGTAATGATATATACTTCTGTCAGGAGGGATGTAGTGCTTGGGTATCTACCTTTTTGTGATGTTTTGACCTTTGAAAAATCACTGAACTTGAGTGCCGAAGAATTGATCCTTTTGAACTGTGGTGTTGGAGAAGACTCTTGAGAGTCCCTTGAACTGCAAGGAGATCCAACCAATCCATCCTAAAGGAGATCAGTCCTGGGTGTTCATTGGAAGGACTAATGTTGAAGCTGAAACTCCAATACTTTGGCCACCTGATGCAAAGAGCTGACTCATTTGAAAAGACCCTGGTGTTGGGAAAGATTGAGGGCAGGAGGAGAAGGGGACGACAGAGGATGAGATGGTTGGATGGCATCACCAACTCAATGGACATGGGTTTGGGTAGACTCCGAGAGCTGGTGATGGACAGGGAGGCCTGGCATGATGCAGTTCATGGGGTCGCAGAGTCAGACACAACTGAGCAACTGAACTGAACTGAACTGAATTGCATTATTTCATTAAAGTTTGCAAAATAACCTAATTCTACATGTTTTCTTCATTTTATTAGCTGGACTCTTTCTATTAAAGTAAAACTATCTAGCATATTTGATATTCTTGAGACACATTTGTATGAAGAAAGTCATGACAAGTGCTTAATTTTTACCTTTTTAAACTAATTTTCACAATAAAAAGTTGGTTCCTAGCCTTCTCCAAAGATAATCAATGAAGCTTTTTTTTTTTTTTTTAAGTACTGTTAAAAACTGACACACTTATATGTCATCAATCTGCTACAATCTATCATGAATACTGTTCTTTTTGATGCTCAAACCTCATCATGTCAGTTCCTGAGTCCTTTGACATGACCTGGGATTCTTTAGCAACATCTTTATTTTATATTTGACAAGATGTTCCTGGATCATCTTGTACGTTTCCAGCTTTAGATCTGGATTCTTTCAGTTCTCCAAAATCTTCTGGTTATTTCTAGTAGAAAACGACATTTCTACATCAGAATCTTTTGCCCTAAAGCCAGTTCCTTTCTGCTTTTTAAGATTTAAAAGTATATTCATCCAGAATGCTTCTTGTACTGGTGTTAATCACTCAGTTATGTCTGACTCTTTGTGAGCTCAAAGACTGAAGCCCATCAGGCTCTTCTGTCCAAGGAAATCTCTAGGCAAGAAAACTGGATTGGGTAGCCATTCCCTTCTCCAGGGGATCTTCTTGATCCAGGAATTTAACCTAGGTCTCCTGCATTGCAGGCAGTACCTTACCATCTGAGCCACCAAGGAAGTCCTTGTAATTGTAGGGTTGATTTAAATAACCTTGTCTATCATTCAAACAAACTCATCTCAAGAACTTGACAAGTCTGTTTCTTGGCATTTTCTTCCCCCAGTTATTTGACTGGCTCATTCTTCAATTCTATCTAGGCTTTGCTTAAAATTCAGCTTTTCCATGAATAGCTCCCCGATTGGATAGCAGAGAAGTTAGGACTGACTAAAACTCAACATTCAAAAAACAAATATCATGGCATCTGGTCCCATCACTTCATGGCAAATAGATGGGGAAACAATGGAAACAGTGACAGACTTTATTTTCTTGGGCTCCAAAATCACTGCAGATGGTGACCTCAGCCATGAAATTAAAAGACACTTGCTCCTTGGAAGAAAAGTTATGACCAACCTAGACAGCATATTAAAAAGCAGAGACATTACTTGGCTGACAAAGATCCATCTAGTCAAAGCTGTGGTTCTTCTAGTAGTCATGTATGGTTCTGAGAGTCGGACCATAAAGAAAGCTGAGCGCCAAAGAATTGATGCTTTTTTTTTTTTTTTTAATTTTTTTATTAGTTGGAGGCTAATTACTTCACAACATTTCAGTGGGTTTTGTCATACATTGATATGAATCAGCCATAGATTTACTTTTGAACTGTGGTGTTGGAGAAGACTCTTGAGAGCCCCTTGGACAGCAAGGAGATCAAACCAGTCCATCCTAAAGGAAATCAGTCCTGAATATTCATTGGAAGGACTGATGCTGAAGCTGAAGCTCCAGTACTTTGGCCACCTGATGAGAAGAGCTGACTTATTAGAAAAGACCCTGATGCTGGGAAAGATTGAAGGCAGAAGGTGAAGGAGACGACAGAGGAGGAGATGGTTGGGTGGCATCACCAACATGATGGACATGAGTCTGAGCAAGCCCCAGGAGTTAGTAATGAACAGGGAAGCCTGGCATGCTGCAGTCCATGGGGCTGCAAAGAGTCAGACACAACTGAGCAACTGAACCGAACTGACTGAATCAATGAATAAATGAAGTGCATATATAAAACACAAAGAGAGGCTTATTAAAAAGGAACATAGAATGGCCAAAAAAGAGAACTTAAATTTTAAAATATCATAACAACAAAAAAAATTCAAAATCCGGAAGCACAAATGTCTAAAACAAAGCAAAGTCAAAAATCAAAAGTACTCTCAGAGGTAAAAAGATCATATTAAAAAAAAACTTTAAATGTCACAGAAATAAAGAATACAGATTTCTAGAAAGAATTAAAAGAAATCATTAAGTGCCAATCACGATAGATGTAAAAGACACATATCAATGCATACTATCACAAAATTTCACAACATTGTAGACCAAATGACAATCCTCAAAATTTCTACCAAAAGGCAGAACAGTAATTACATATGAAAGTTATAATGTTATTAAATTCTGAAAAGAATGAGTCTCAATCTAGAATAAATTATCAATCAAGTATAAAAGGGAAAATAAAGACATTTTCAAACATGTGAGTTCTCACAAAGGGAGAGGCCAGGATTTATAGCAAGCATGGAGAACTGAGTCCAGATTCCTGCCAAGTAGAAAGAGACAGAGGGAGGAAGGAAAATGAAAAGAATGGAAGGATGCACAAAGGACTATCTGATTAATTTGAACCAACAGAGAGGATATCTCTGCAAATGTCAGATTATATAAGGATGTTTTATTTATTGATACACAAAGATCCTAGCAAGTAAATATATATAACTATTAAATTTAAAAGAGACAGTGTTAAAAAAAAGAAAGTTATATACCATATGGATCAGCTATGAATAATGTTTACATAGTCATAATGAACTAAATATTGCCTAGTGATCTCAAAACTATGCCTTATTTATATTGGGAGAAGGTGGAAAGGGAATGGCCTGGACTACTTTATATATGCAGAGGGTGGTGCATGTAACAGAGCTAAATTTATTTTTCAAAGGAAGGATTAGATGGTACTGTATTTAGCTGGAAGATTTAGAAATAACAAAATAAAAATGGTACCTGAAAACATGAAAATGAACACCAAAAGATAGAGGTGAAAGAGATAAAAATATTATCTTGAAGGAGCAGAAATTTGGAATGGAAAGATACTTTTTTTTATTCTTAGTAAAATTATTTGACTTTTTAGTTATCTGACTTTTCATATCTTTGAGAAAACTGTTTTTAAACTTTATTTTAAGAGTGGATAGACCTCAAAAGAGAATATTTGGGAAATAAATTAGTCTAATTAATGTCAATTTACATAACATAAAAGCATATGTTCTAGTCCAAGAGTAAGGCAGATGATATCTTGAACAAAGTTGGATGTGTGCAACCAGAGGCTATCTCACCTGGTCTCTGATGTTGTAGGCCATTTTGCTCCCAAAATATGGGAACTGGAAATCCAATATGGTTTGGTTTCTCTAGGGCTCTCTTGATCTTTCCAAAGAATGCTTCACTAGCCAAGAAAAATTGTTCAAAGATTCAAATGTCCTCAGAGAATTGCTGACACTTTCAAGGATCTCCTTGAAAGAGAGAAAGGCCGTGTGTGATCATGAATACTGGGTATATCGACGCTGATTGAGACCAGGCCGGTAGAAGTGATTAGCAAGTGGCAGGTCCAGGACCCTAAAGAACATATAGATGCAAAGCACCTCATTTTATCCACAATTCAAGCCCTACACCTTATATTCTCAGCCTTTGCCTTAAATTCTTCCCAAACTCCGCCCTAGGTCTTAACTCCCTTAGGATAACAAATAATCAATATTACATAATCTCTTTCCCTTTATTCTTTTTCTAACACTCATATATATCCAAGAAGTTTGTTACCTGGGTTTTGTTCCTCTAATTATATATTTTTAATGTGTACTCCTTGTGCCTGTGTGTATGTCCTAAGTTGCTTTAGTTGTATCTGACTCTGCAACCCTATGGACTGTAGCTCGCCTGTCCACAGATTCTCCTGGCAAGAATACTAGAGTGAATTGCCATGCCCTCCTCCAGAGGATTCTCCCCACCCATGGATCGAACCTGCATCTCTGGTCTTCTGCACTGGCAAGAGGGTTCTTTGCCACTAGCACCCCGTGGAAGCCCTCTGTTTATGCCTATAAAATATAACATGAAATTTTTCTCCAAATATTCTTGGGAACACATAGAAACTTTTAAAATGTACCCTTAGCATATGTATTGTTTAATTCATGCTTGTCCTTGTTTCAGTACAATAAAGTGCCCCTAAAGAAGTTCAATTTCATCATTTTGCAGCTATCTTTATAACATTCTGATCTGTCTGTAAAATGGGCTCATATCTGCATTTATACACATCCTTCTCACCTGCTCAAAACTGTCCTTCAAAATTCTACAAAAAATATAGATACAAATTGTTACCTGCTGGAAGTTTATCAATAATAAAGGCATATATACCATATACGACTATGGTATATAAACTACACATATACACTACATAGGGTGAAAAGAACTCAGCAGCATGGAGAGCTAATTTAGAAGATTCCTGCAACCCAACAAAGTCTGTGTGTCCAACGTGTCTAAAATTCTTCGAAAAGAGTATAATTCTTTGGACTTAGGATGGAGTGTTTTCTGTAAACTGCAAATTTTCATTCATACCAAGGGGAAAGAAAGATACCAAACTTTTTCCTAAACCAGATTTGACTGGTGGAAGGGAAATACATATAAAGATTCTGGGTGACTAGGGTGGACTAGATTTTAAGAGTAGGGATGAACCTACAGGAGAAGATTGATGACCCTGATCACCATCTATTTTACAGACTGTCTCAATATCAGTCACAGGTAAAAACAATAGGACTTCTGTTGAGGGTAGGATAGGAGCACATGCATAAGTCAAGCCCATAGCATACATCCTGATATAGGGGGACCAGTGTTCTGTGTCCAGTTCTGTGCTGACTTTCTTGCATCTGGCCCAGGAATGACATTTGTACTGATGTCCTTTCTCTGCCCTCTTTTGCACATGGTCACATTCAGGCTCAGCAACACAGAAAGCTAAAGGAATTGAAAACATCTAACCATTATCCACATTTACCAAATGTGGATAATGGACCATATACTGAGCTGCTTACAATTTACCAGTGTGACCAGTACAGTTAACTCCCATTTTTTTAATTACTCCCATAGTGTAGGCATAATATATCCAATGAATTGTTTCAACAAATTGTAAGACATTTCCAGATCAGTTCTTTTTTCCCCATTTTATAGAAAAGGTAACTGAGGGAGAAGGCCAACCAGTCAGTGAATGACACAGATGGGTTTCACAGACATTTCTGCTTAGTTCAAAACTCATGTTATTTCCACTATGTTGGGCTGCTTCTCTGAACAAAGCACACTTTTCGACCTCAGTAACAAACTAATGGGGACTGTCACTTGGGAAAAGAAACCCATTTTCAGTGGCCCTTAAATCATACAAAACTGGCAATTGCATAAACCACTTTATGTGGAAGACTGTCCTGGTAAAGGGTGCATACATGTAAGTGCATGTATATGTATAAAAGTATTACAAATCCTTGAGTGTATTATATAATGGAAACTTTGTAATTCATATAATGCAAAGTAATGTTGGACTGTTTTGTAGCATATTTAAACCCACTCACCCCCACGACCTTCTTAACATTCTATTACTTTGCACTATGAAAATCTTCTGTGTGCATATACTTTCGGCTACTTAGGTTGGTTATCTTTCCATGTAAATACTTCAGACTTTGTATCTGGTATAGGATTAGTTCTAGGAAGATCAGTTCAGTTGCTCAGTCAAGTCTGACTCTTTGTGACCGCATGGACTGTAGCACTCCAGGCTTTCCTGTCCATTACCAACTCCCAGAGCTTACTCAAACTCATGTCCATCGACTCAGTGATGTCATCCAACCATCTCATCCTCTGTTGTCCCCTTCTCCTGCCTTAGATCTTTCCCAGCATCAACTCCTTGGTGCTCAGCTTTCTTTATAGTCCAACTCTCACATCCATACATGACTACTGGAAAAACCATATCTTTGTCTTGAAGAGATCTCTAGTCTTTCCCATACTATTGTTTTCTGCTATTTCTTTGCATTGATCACTGAAGAAGGCTTCTTATCTCTCCTTGCTATTCTTTGAAACTTGGAAAGCCTAGAACTAAAACAGAGAGAAGGAAGTCATATACAATGGAAACTCAAGAAAGAACATAAATATGCCTAAACTAGAAAGCAGAAATACCTGCTGTTACCCTAGCACTATCCCATATTGGAAGCTTTATTCTCCTTTAAAGTATTAATCAGTAAAGAAGTTTCTGGAGCTCAGAATCAACAAGATTCAGTTTTTCCTTATTCCAAGTTAAAGAACAATCTCCTTTCCACCCCACATTCTTTCCATCCTGGAACTTGTTGGATATTAATAAGAAACTCAAAATGGTCAACTCAAAGATTTTCAAACAAAACTTGGCAAAACTCAAAAGACAGCTTCAAATGGGCAAGGAGAATACGAGACCTTCCAGGGTGCTATCCACCCAGTCAGAACATTTTACCATTCATCCATCAGTACTTATTTCCTCACTCCAAAATGGCCCCATGCCATGACAGGTTGCCACCTACTGCCCTGCAATCATCTCTGTACACATTGCACCTTTGGCAAGAGACTGACATTCTTGTCTAAGGCACTTATTGGCCTCACATTTATGATAATTTATCAAATGTCTTGCTGAAATTCTAAATATTTTTTATGAGGGCATGTAAGAGACTCATAGCATCTTAGCTCTATTTGGCAAACATTGAAAGCTTTGAAATTTCTTGGGCTCTTTTAAAAAGAAGCTTAAGGCAAATCCATTCCTTATATCTCCTAAAGGGATTGATATCACCCTCAGGCTGTAGGCATTTCTGATTCCAAGGTTGGCATGCTGAATAGTTATTTTCTGTAATCTATTGCATGAAACCATGTAAAATCCTGACAGTTGCATTTGGAATTAGGTCCTAGTCTATCAGTCACCAGGGCGCTCCTCCTCAGTGAATCACTCGATACCACACCCCTCCCCCACCATTATCGGTATCATGTAGCCAATACATGCTTGCTGACAACTCATCTTATGCCAAATGGGTCTAAAGGCATGAAATTAGAGAAGAAGGGAGAGCTCTAGACCAGGTGTGATGAGAGTAATGGAACCCTTCTGTAAAACTGTGATTACCCCTATTGCAGTTGGGTTAACAGAGGATAGAGAAATAAAGTAAATTGTGCATTGATGACAAAGTTTAAAGGCACCATGCTTGATAACAGGACTCCATGGCTTCAAAGATCATGCTATATCCACTTCTTAGTGATACTATAGGGAGAGAACACATAATTTGAGTAAATGTCATATTGAGTAATCTAAATTTTTGCATGATTACTTGGCATCCAATTGAAAATGTTTTAAAAGACACCTCTATCCACTGCTGAAATTATGCTAAAAGAATGCATACATACACACACACATGTGTGTGCACGTGTGCACACATACACACACACACAAAGCCTTGTTAGAGAGAGGGAGAGGCAGAATCACATGGCTACCTTGTTTAACCAAAACAACAGAATGCAGCATTAAGAACATACTTGAAGGGAATAAAGTCTCCTGTATCTCAGGAAGTATATCCAGATTACCAGAAAATAGGCCATCAATCTATTTCCAGAACATGGGAAGATTTCTCTTAACTGCAAACACATAGCCATGTTACTAAAAATGAAAATAGTGAAACAGCTATAGAATAACATCCAATAAAAATATAATGCAATCTACAAATGTGAATCACATGAAGGTTTAAAATTTGTAGTAGTCATATTTAAATAGTAAAAAAAAAAAAAAAAGAAAAACAAGTAATGCAATCCAAAGAAAGACAATGCCAAACAATGTTCAATCTAGCACCCAATGCATTCATCTTACACATTAGCAAAGTAATGCTCACAATTCTCCAAGCTAGGCTTCAAAAGTATGTGAATCAAGAACATCCAGATGTTTAAGCCATATTTAGAAAAGGCAGAGGAACCAGAAATCAAATTGCCAACATCTATTGGATCATCAAAAAAGCAAGAGAGTTCCAGAAAAACATCTACATTTGCTTTATTGACTATACCAAAGCCTTTGACTGTGTGCATCACAATAAACCTTTGACAATTCTTGAAGAGATGGGAATACCAGACCTCTTGACATGACTCCTAGGAAATTTGTATGCAGGTCAAGAAGCAGCAGTTAGAACTGGACACGAACAATGGACTAGTTCCAAATTGGGAAAGGAGTACATGAAGGCTATATATTGTCACCCTGCTTATTTAACTTATATGCACAGTACATCATGTGAAATGCCAGAATGGATGAAACACAAGCTGGAATCAAGATTGCCAGGAGAAATATCAATAACCTCAGATATGCAGATGACACCACCCTTATAGCAGAAAGTGAAGAAGAACTAAAGAGCCTCTTGATGAAAGTGAAAGAAGAGAGAGCAAGATCTGACTTAACATTCAACATGAAAAAAACTTCCAGTCCTATCACTTCATGGCAAATAGATGGGGAAACAATGGTAACAATGACAGATTTTATTTTCTTGGGCTCCCAAATCACTGCAGATGCTGACTGCAGCCATGAAATTAAAAGACACTTCCTCCTTGGAAGAAAAGCTATGACGAACCTAGACAGCATATTAAAAAGCAGAGACATTACTTTGCCAACAAAGGTCCGTCTAGTCAAAGCTATGGTTTTTCCAGTAGTCATGTATGGATGTCAGAGTTGGACTATAAAGAAAGCTGAGCACCAAAGAATTGAGGCTTTTGAACTGTGGTGTTGAAGAAGACTCTTGGGAGTCCCTTGGACTGCAAGGAGATTCAACCAGTCCATTCTAAAGGAGATCAGTCCTGGGTGTTCATTGGAAGGACTGATGCTAAAACTCCAATACTTTGGCCACCTGATGCGAAGAACTGACTCACTGGAAAAGTCCCTGAAGCTGGGAAAGATTGAAGGCAGGAGGAGAGAGGGACAACAGAGGATGAGATGGTTGGATGGCATCACCAACTTGATGGACATGAGTTTGTGCAAGCTCTGGGAGTTGGTGATGGACAGGGAGGCCTGGCGTGCTGCAGTTGTTCAGGTCTCAAAGAGTCAGGCATGACTTAGTGACTGAACTGAATGAACTGAATGCTAGTTTTTAAAGTGAAATTTTATGAACTTAATTGACATGGTTGAGGTTGCTATAACAAATTGTCAGACTGGGTAGCTTATAGGCAACATAAATTTATTTCTCATAGTTCTAAAGTCTGGGAAGTCCAAGTTCAAGCTGCTGGAAGATTCAGTGCCTGATGGGGGCTCATTTTCTGTTTCACTGATGGCCATCTTTTCCCTGTGTTCTCACATGGCAGATGAGATGAGGGAGGTTTCTTGGGGTCTCTTTTATATGAGAACTAATCTTAGTCATGAAGGCTCCATTTCATGACTTAATTACCATCCAAAAGCCCCACTTGTAAATGCTGTCACATTAAGTATTATTTTTCAACATATGAATTTTGGGCAAAACACAAACATATTTGGTCTCTTGTACTTAAGGTATTCAAATTATCATTATTTCAAGATATAATCTATATTACAAACTATTTGTGAGATATTTTACATTTTTATAAATCCAATGTGTATTATGACCTTGAAAGTCACCTTAGTTCAGACTAAACTGAACTAAATAGCTACATAGAGTTAAAGGCTACCACACTGGTTAATGTGGCTTTATAGCATGACCAATGAGAAGAGCTAGAGTGAGTGTGTGCATCAATACGTTAGAACAATATCTGTTTTTCTCCTTACTGGTGCCCTTGGCTTATAAATAAAGATCCTGACTAACCGGTAAACTGGGGAGTCAAGGGGAATTAAAAAGGCTGGAGAAAGATTTCAAGGATAAGTACAGGCAGCTGCAGTTGACATCCCTAAGGGAAAGAGCTATCTACTTGCAGATATATCACTGAAACGGATGAGTGAGCTAGGGAAAGAGAAGTCTTGGAAGCAAGGCTTCCTGTAATGTGTAGAGTTATAAATACCTTGGAGAATGAACCAGAAAGTGGAGAAAGTGAGAAACTCTGAAGGACAATCTGCCCTGAAGAGGAATGGAACAGGAGCTGGGAACATGCACCAGAAGCCCACTGAGGATTCCAAAAGATTCAGCCCCTGCCCACTGATAGAGAGGAACCAATATCCATACCTTTGGTTGACAAATATTTTGGTTGAGAAAGATTTCTCCCAGAAGGAAAAAAAAAAAAAAAAAAAAAACTGAGTAGAAACAATAATAGCAATATAACTGAAAGCAGCATTGCAAATCAATGGCAAAAAGATGGATTATTCTATTTCATAACTGTCATTGAGAATGTGAATTAGGAGAACACTATGTTATCAAAGTGTTAAACCTTTCTCTTTAATAAAACAGTAGAAAGCTAGAAGAAAATATCAGAGAAGATCAATAGTTTCCCAAGATGTAAAAGATTTTTCTAAGCATAAAATTTATGGAAGAAAGCCATTTGGGAGTGTGAGAAACAATCAATATGTTTGTATCAAAAATAGAAGAGTTCTGAAATTCAACAAACATCATAAGCTGAATTAAAAACCAATGATAAATAAGAAAATGTTAACATAAATTTTTTGACAAATAGAAATAAAAAGTAATGAATGAAAGACATGTATAGACATCTCAAAAAAAGAAAACAATAGAGAAGTAGATGAATAGCATGAACAAACAATAGCCTGACAGAATTCAAATAAACTGAAAGCTGAACTGAGATATTTAACCTTATTAGTAATAATAAAATAAAACAATTCAAAAGACACCATGTATGTGAAATTCATCTATAGGATTTGTTTATCCTAGCATTATATGTACCAGCAAAAGATAAAGATTGGGGAGACTATGTGCTAATAAAGGGAAAATTGGTTAAATTAAATTGAATTACATATAAAATTATAATAATGTTTAATGATATTTTTCATGTGCAATAAATAGGAAATTTAGTGTACAAATATTTATGTGGAATAATTCTGAATTAAAAATAGGATACAGACTCATTTTCACATATAAATGTATTTTTGTTAAATTATATGTGCTTATACTTTAATAACTAAATATATTATTAGTTTATATTTTACTAAGGACATATATGTATATAAGGTTCTATGTATTTAGATTAATTACATATACATACCTAGTTCAGTTCAGTTCAATCGCTCAGTTATGTCCAACTCTTTGTGACCCCATGAACCGCACAGCACACCAGGCCTCCCTGTCCATCACCAACTCCCGGAGTTCACCCAAATCCATGTCCATCGAGTCGATGATGCCATCCAACCATCTCATCCTCTGTCATCCCCTTCTCCTCCTGCCCCCAATCTCTCCCAGCATCAGGGTCTTTTCCAGTGAGTCAGCTCTTTGCATCAGGTGGCCAAAATATAGGAGTTGCAGCTTCAACATCAGTCCTTCCAATGAACACCTAGGACTGATCTCCTTTAGGATGGACTGGTTGGATCTTCTTGCAGCCCAAGGGACTCTCAAGAGTCTTCTCCAACACCACAGTTCAAAAGCATTAATTTTTCGGCGCTCAGCTTTCTTCACAGTCCAACTCTCACATCCATACATGACCTCTGAAAAAAACCATAGCCTTGACTAGACAGATCTTTGTTGACAAAGTAATGTCTCTGCTTTTTTATATGCTGTCTAGGTTGGTCATAATTTTCCTTCCAAGGCATAAGAATCTTTTAATTTCATGGCTGCAATCACCATCTGCAGTGATTTTGAAACCCAGAAAAATAGTCAGTCACTGTTTCCACTGTTTCCCCATCTATTTGCCATGAAGTGATGGGACTGGATGCTAAGATCTTAGTTTTCTGACCTAGAAACATGTGACCCCATGGACTTACCAGGTGGCGTTAGTGGTAAAGAACCCACCTGCCAATGCAGGAGACAAGAGAGGTGCAGGTTTAATCCCTGGGTTGTGAAGATTCCCCTGGAGGAGGGCATGGGAACCCACTCCAGTATTCTTGCCTGGAGAACTCCATGGACAGAAGCTCCTGGTGTTCTATGGTCCATAGAGTCACAAAGAGCTAGACATGACTGAAATGACTTAACATGCACGCATGCAGACATACATAGAAAACAGAAACAGACAAATACATTTATAGAAAAAAGTTTGAAATAAGCACATTACATTTTTAGCATAGTTATATCTGGAACGTAGTTATGAATTGTTATCTCTCTGTATTTTTAACAGAAAGATAAAAAAGACTTTTATTATGTATTGTTTGTGCTTTTTAATCTTTTTCTATTTTTCAAGATGTAGAACAATCACGTATAATTTTTATTTTTATCATTATTACTGATAAAAATATTCTAAGTGAAAGAGATAATACATTTAATATGGGGCAAGAGAGGGATATGGCTACCAAGACTAATAGCATCTCTATGCTGGAACCAAAATACTAAAGGTTAATTTCTGGTTCACATGAAAAAAGTTGCTGCATTACAACATCCACAGGGACAGATTACACATAGATTATGAGGAATTTACAGAGAAAGAAACAAATTTGAGTGGGAATTCCTGGGATCTGACTTGGCTGGAAATAAAACCAAATCCTTGAAGAGTTTTTGAAAAATAAAAGGTAAAGCCTTGGGGTTGAAGAACATTTTTGATAAAGACAAAACTGCTAGGCAGTTCCTGTGCAGAGAGCTTCTTTTATATATGGTGTGCAGGATATTTCTCTTCCTTACAAGTTCTCTCCCTTCCAGAAAACAATCCAAGCCATCTAGTTTCCAGTCTGGATGTTCTTGGATCTAGGAAAGGTGGTAGAATTGTATCAGCTTCCTAGACATATAGTTCAGAGATACTGATAGCCCTCCTCAGGAATAAGAATGCTAAGGATACAATAGATGATAATTTCAGCTTAGTTAATGCATTAATAACTAATTCTTTGCTTGCATCTTGGCCAAAGTCACAGGCTACTCATTTGGCCATTGTGTTTAGGCCAAGCATTCTTTATAACTGGATTATTTCTGGACAGAAGGCTAAGTTCAAGATATATATATATTGTGTGTGTGTGTGTGTGTGAATATGTGTGTGCTCAGTCATGCCCAGCTCTTTGTGACCCCATGGACTGTAGCCACCAGGCTCTTCTGTCCATGGAATTTTTCAGGGAAGAATTCTGGAGTAGTTGCCATTTTCTACTCCAGGGGGATCTTCATGACCCAGGGATCGAACCCATGTCTCTTGAATCTCCTGCATTGGTAGGCAGATTCTTTACCACTGCATGACCTAGGAAGCCCTTTCAAGATATACTATTAGCATATAATTCTCAACTTCTGAGAATATATGTTTATTGAAATGGACATCCAATTAACTGCACACAATTTGATTGTAATGATCTGAATCTTTAATCTCATATGACATTTCTTAGTTTCCATTTCCTGCCTTTCACTTTTAGTACACCTTCATCCTTTTCTTTAGAAATTGTCTCCTCTGCAACTAGTTCTTTCTGCTTAAGGGAATTTCACCTAGCTAGTGTTTCTCTTCTGTATGTAGCCCACAGTGAAACACAGAGAGTTCCCCAGCCTACAGGAGGATAAAAAATGATCCAGAGAAAAAGCCTTCTTTAGCGAAACACACCTATGCACACCCAGTTGATTTATCTCCACTTGGGCCACTGACAATTGCCAAAATACAATAACAATTTCCTTTCCAGAAAATTCCAACCCAAATTCATATCATTTGGCCGTTCCTAGACACCAGTTCCCTTTATACTGGCTGTTACAAAATCTTTTCACGTGAAACAATTCTCTTTAAATTAATTGCAAAGTAGCTTTTAAAGGGTGAGCCTGACCAACAACAGGGAAGTGGCCCAGGGTCCCAACGCTTAAAACTTGCTGATTCCTCAGGTGAACTTGAATCCTCTTCCTGAAGGTGAAATCTGTCTTCAGAGTCCATGAGCCTTTTAGTCCCTTGAAAATTCTTACAGTATCTATAAAAATTTCTGCTGTTAACCTTTCTTGTGTTATAAAAAGCACAACCACATTCCTCATAACTGTTTGATGCCTTATATAAAATCCTTTATAAAATAAAATAAAAAAAATCTCCCCAGATAGCCTCAAAAGTTGCCATTGTTGTCTTTAAATGGCATGCTTATTTAATATCAACGTGAAGATGGAGTCAGAACTCTGAATTCTGGGCTGCTTGTGCTGGCATTGAGGAGCCCTGCTAAAGCCTGCCAGTTGCTAAAATATCCCTTCTACTCCATGGGGAGATGGTGTCAAGAGTAAAAGCCAGAAAGGGAAATTTTGGCTGGCATCCAAAAACAGTTGTAGAAAAGAAGGTTCTCTCTCCGACAGCACTCTGACATGCTTTCTTCAGTTTTGCCATGAAGTTGAAATCTTTCCTCAGGAGAGAGGAGTGTATATAAAAAGACAGCACAAGTGTGGTGGGCTCAAGAATTTCAAACATGGGCTGGTCTGACATGAAGGAAGGAGAGGGAGAGAGGGTGGGGAAGAAGCCGCTGAACTTCCAGAAAGGGCTGTCAAAAGTACATCATTTCAACAGGTTTGCCTTTGAAATGTTTCTACTGTCAAACCCTCCTTGATGATTCTAGCATAATTTGGACCCAAACCTTGTATTATTTTATGCGTGGCTGCTTCTTTGCTCGATTTCTGATTTGGATCTATTGTACATATAATGATATATGTGATCCATAGGATTAAAAACTTTGCACTTAAAGGATCATTAGCACACAGCATATTAATATCCAAAGTGCAGCTAAGAAATGCAATCAAAATTTAAAAAGCCTCTCTGGAAGAAAGGTGGGATGATAGGGAAATTATGTAAAATGAAAAAAACCCTCCAGTTTCAACAGGCAGTAAGCGTGTCTCAGGTACGTCATCGTGTGGTCTTACAAAGCCTGCACTGGTTGAGGGCTCAGTCTTGTGTATACATCAGCATACAGAGAGAGGCGCAAGCCAGGAGCACCCTCAAGCAAAATAAAACCTTAAAACAGGTACATATACATCTGTTTCCTACACACAGAACTATCTCTTTACACAGAAAACAGGAAAACTTCGGCAGTTGTCTAAAGAATGCCTTCAGTTACTTTAACAACATATAACGTGTATGTTAAACCTTGACCAACAGTGTGGGTGTAATAAAGCGACTGATCATTATTTCACAATTTCTTATGTTTTGAACTGTAAGAAAGGGTTGAGTTTCTAATCTTAGGGTCCCTCTCAATAGCTGCTAATAAGTAAGCAGAGAAATAAACCACATAGTATTGTCTGTTTGCTGTTGTTTATTTGTTCAGTCACGTTCGATTCTTTATGACCCGTGGACTGTAGACTGCCAGCCTCCTCTGTCCATGGATTTCCCAGGCAAGAATACTGAAGTGGGTTGCCATTTCCTACTCCAGGGGAGCTTCCCAACATAGGGATCGAACCCACATCTCCCGCAGGTCTCCTGCATTGCAGGCAGATTCTTTACCACTGAGCCACCAGGGAAGCCCCCCACCCCCTTTTCTTCATTTGGTACCTAGGTGGAAAGCTGATTGCCATAGAAGCCTATTTAGCCATCAAAATCCAATAAGGAAACATAAAGTACAATTTTCTTGATTCATCTATACAGTGAAATTCTGGTTTTGTTCTTGCTTCTTCCACTAGTTGTTTATCTTCTTTACAACAACAATTCCTCTCAACATCCATTTTCTCACTTGTAAAACAAATAATAATTACACCTATTTCTCAGTGTTATATAATTCTAAAAGGTACAAAAGATGTATGTCTAGCAGACTATAAAATGTTGCACACATGTTGATCATCGTGAAAGGGAGTAATATCTCTGATTCATTTCACTCACAAGACTGAAGAAAAGATATTTTATAGCTTCTGAGATTTTTTAATCAGTTTCTAATGCACTAATTTCATGGTCATAAAATGTTAGAGCTGAAAGAGATCTTAGAAATCATCTCATTCAGACTTCCTCATTTTTAAGGCCCAGAGAGTTTGTGACATGCTCAAAGTCAAACAACAAACTTAAAAAGTCATAGGCATGCATAGAATACAGACATATTTCAGATGCATGTATCTGCAATACAGGCTCTTATGAGCTTGCTAAATGGTTTCTTTGAAAAGATTCTCTTTTTGCAAAATATTAGGTTAACAAATCTGGCTTTAAAGAAAATTTCTATAAACTGAATTTTCTATTTACCCATTAGTTCTTATAATGCAATTTAGAAAAAAAATGATCCCACGGACATAGCTGACAGAGACATGTTTTAAAGCTATAATCCTGCCATCTCATCCCCTTCATTAAACCTTTCCATCAGCCCTCTCTTGTCCTATTATAAAAATTCCTTGTCATCTCCTACAAAGTCTTTATGCTATGATTCTGGCTATTTTATATCAACTTATTTCTAAAAAAAATACCCCATTCATCATTTATATTAATACTTTGGCTACACCTGCTATTTTTCTTTTTCTTTTTTTTTTCTGAGACTTGGTGATAATTTTCCCTTAGATCAATACATGGTACATCTTTTGTAATTCATTTCTCAACTAAGTGTCACCTCCTTGATGAGGTTCATCTGAGCCCTCTTTAGTCTCTTATCTGTTTCCTTATCTTGCTCATGGTCTCATCCCATCTGGAATAGTCTTATTCATAAATATTTTGCATGTGTTGTATGAGCCTCTGCCATTAGAACATAAACTCCACTAAAGAAGCATTGACTCCCCAGACCAACTAGTTAACGCTAGCCCAGCACATGGTAGTAGGCACTCTACTGTTTATGAGCAAAACATAATTTATTGATAAAGGAAAGAAGGAAGGAAGGAATGAAGAGAAAAATGAGTAGATCACTCATAATTTTTGATAAGAAAGATATTAGATGGTGATTGTATTGTTTTCATAATAACTTGCAGCTCCAAGCAGGTGGCAGCACCTTGACAATCAGGACTGCATTAGAATTATGTGAAGAACTATGGTCACTTGGCAGCAAGATTAAAGAACACCAAAGACAAATATTATTGATATTAGAATTTCACATGAAACCAGGCCTCAGTATCAGGTAGAATCATTATGGGTTGACATTAATATGTAACTATTCCATATTCAAGATACATAGCATTCAGAGACCCAGAAGAGTGAGGAGAAACAGAGAAGATACAAACATAAGATACAAACTCTGACATAAAGTTCACATAATTTGCTTTGGGATCAGGAGGTATAAATACAAGTTATATAACAGTGCAAAAGTTAAAAAACTACTCAAAAATTGAAATAGCAACTCTTATAAACTGAATGTGTGTTTCTCCCTTAAATTCATATGCTGAAATTTACTTTCCAATGTGATGCTGTTTGGAGGCAGGGCTTTTGGGAGGTGATTAGATCAAGACCTTGCAGCCCTCAAGGATGGAATTAGCATCCTTATGAGGCCAGAAACCATGTGCATGTACAGGGAAGGCAGAACATACAACTTCAAAAGGATACTCACCAGAACTGGACCATTCTGACTCCTTGATCTCTAATTTCCAGCCTCTGGAAACTTGAGAAATAAATTCCTGTTGTTTTTAAGCCACTCAGTTTACCATAATTTGTTATAGCAGCCAACACTAAGAAAGCCCTGAAGAAAAATATGAATCATAGAGTCTCTGATTCCATATCAGGTAAATAGAACAGTCAAGAAGCACTATAAGTTCAAGAGAGAAAACAGTGTTGCAAACTGGTACACAGTGGTAAGATGTATGTAGAAGGAATATTATTGTCATGCACATTCATTATTTGAGGTGGTGAGGGCTGTTCCAAATATGTAAAGATTTCATTCTCTTTATTCCTCCATGCTCACACGCCTCTGTGATGATCCTGAATAGCACAGGAAGCTATGCAGATATAGCACAGAGAGTCTGTCTACGAAAAAGTGAGCACAGGCAGTGTGTGCTTTTTCTGTCTTTTATATTACCTTTTGGGGTTTTCTATCTCTAGTTCCAGCTGAAAGTGATAGCAGGACAAGGTTAGTCGGATCTGCTAAACAGTAGGGTACCAATGAATCAGCCTGAATGTGAGCAGGAAGGGTTTCTAGCCAAGGTATGAGTAAACTAAGTTCCCTCCGTTTTCTTTCTTTTATCCCACTGCAGTTTCTTTTTACTGCTCATTTTTTTGATAAGGAAATGGCAATGATCAGTAGAGTATATGTTTTGTATCTTTCCTTCAATAATATCTTGGTATCTCTATCCCAGATGGGGTTAGTTTGAACTAGAATCCTCTTCTGAGAGAGATCAAAATCTCTGGTCCTAAAGACACTATACACTCAGAGAAGTTCAAGCAGTCACTCCTCTAAGGTAAGAGCCCAGTTCTGCTGGCTTGGGATGCTCACGCTGACCCTTTTCCCTTTGCAATTCTTAGTCCTGCATGCTTGGCTCAGAGAAAGGATGGATACTTCTTTACTTTGGCTCAATTCTTTATGCTAGTCCTGATCATGATACATTGATGGTGCTGGTCAAATCCTTTAATGACAATTAAGTGAATGGAGAGATGTTTTGAATCATTTACAACAGATACATATAGTCTGTGTCAGATAATTCCTTCGTCTTAAGCTATAAGTCCTGTTCTCTGTGGAAAGTTGGGGAAAGGCAGCTGAAACATAAATACTGAGGCTTGGGTTCAAACCCCAGCTCATCACTTTATCTTTGTAACTCTGAGCAAGGTCATTAAATCCACTAACCTCAGTTTCTTTGTCCTTATAAAGTGCTTTTAAAATGTATCCTACTTCCCAAGGAGAAGACCAATGATTGAGAGGGATCTTGAATTATGGATGTAATGTGTTTACTTTTTATTCTCAACTGTTTGATAAAATTATTCCATATATGGGTCTGAAAACTGTATTCATATGTTGATTATTTGGCTTTGTCTTTGTTTCCACAAGCCTAGATTGTATTTGAATGCCTGATGCTTTTATCTATACCTGATATTTGCTGTGTTGCTTCATTTATTTTTAACTCTGATCTCTGCTGGGGGTAGGAAGCCTTGCAAAACACTGCAGTTGGGGAACTGTCTTATTCTACATCTCTCTCTCTCTCTCTCTCCCCATATATATAGCAACATACTGCTTTTTGTATAATGCATCATGAATAAATTTTAAAATGAGATTTAATTTATTTTATATTATCTGCATTGTGACATTTTGTGAAAGTATTCCCACTCATCACTGCTTGTTGTTCTTTCAGATAAAACTGCAAAATTGTGAAGGTGGTTAAGCTATTTATTTATTTTAAAACTCGGGCTCTTTCATCTCTTGTATCTTCCTCCAATTTCCATCATTTGGTGACCCAGGCTCTCCTTATCATTTTCACACTGCACACAGACTTGGGGGGGCATGGACAAGAGCATCCGTATCTCACAAGAGCAGAAATGGGGGATGTACAAGTTCATTATAAGATTCAGAAAAGCTGTTGAGTTTGCCCTGTGCAAATCAGAGGTTTGTAGAAATGATCACATTTCTATAGCCTTCCTTCTCTCCACAGCACGTTCTGCTCATTAATTCTTTAATCTTTGTACCACTCCTGCTGTGGAGGTAACTATTATTAGCTTCAGATTGTAGATGGAGAAATAGAACTAAAGTACAGTGAAGTTCAGAAACGCACCCAGAATCACAGTGAGAGATGTTGTTGGGAGTGGGATCTGAGCCCAGAAGTCTTGTCTCCCAAGTGCTTGCTCTGACTGAGACACCCCCTTACCCCCTGCCATTAGCATAATGGTTAAGGGAAGCTGTCACTTGATTTCCTGGATCTGCATTCACCTAAGCTACTGAACTCTTCTGAACGCACATACAGCTGAGTTGTTCTAACATTTACACTGCCAAATGTCTGCATAATTTCTCCCTTTTCCTTACCCAGCTGTCAGCAGCTGCCCTGCCTGACAGAATGTACTCACATGGTCAGGAAAATACATTTTGGGGAAAAAAAAATGTTACTTAAAATACATTTTGGAAAAAAAAAAATGTTACTTTTCAGCCCAGTGCTGCAAAAGAACCATGATATTTCCACCTAGTGAAACAACACATTCGTTTCTTAAAGGAAAGTTGTGTCATATCATCCCCATGCACTGACCTCTGTGCCGGCCACTCCAAAGTGCAAATGACATTTTCGTTTATCACGGTGATGATGATGATGATGAAAATGATCTGGGAGTGGAGACGTTTGGCCAGTTCAGCTGGTAACTCCTGGTCGTATTTATTTTCAGGAGATATGGAAATGGAGTTGAGGAAGGAGACTAACGTATGTTGGGCTCACAGTGCTCCACTCACTAATGGTCACAAACTACAAGGTGGGTACTGAGGCTCCCGTTGCAGAGCGGAGGAAATAAAAAAACGTAGACTCAGGGAGGTGAACTTGACCCAGATTGCTCAGCTAAGAACCAGAACCAGGATTTGAACTCAGTTATATCTGACTCTAAATCACATCAATAAATCCTGGAGAGGGTGTGGAGAAAAGGGAACCCTCTCACACTGGTGGTGGGAATGCAAACTAGTACAGCCGCTATGGAGAACAGTGTGGAGATTCCTTAAAAAACTGGAAATAGAACTGCCATATGACCCAGCAATCCCACTCGTGGGCAAACACACTGAGGAAACCAGATCTGAAAGAGACACGTGCACCCCAATGTTCATTGCAGCACTGTTTATAATAGCCAGGACATGGAAGCAACCTAGATGCCCATCAGCAGATGAATGGATAAGGAAGCTGTGGTACATATACACAATGGAATATTACTCAGCCATTAAAAAGAATTCATTTGAATCAGTTCTAATGAGATGGATGAAACTGGAGCCCATTATTACAGAGTGAAGTAAGCCAGAAAGATAAACACCAATACAGTTTACTAATGCATATATATGGAATTTAGAAAGATGGTAATGATAACCTATATGCAAGACAGAAAAAGAGACACAGATGTATAGAACAGACTTTTGGACTCTGTGGCAGAAGGCAAGGTGGGATGATCTGAGAGAATAGCATCGAAACATGTATATTATGAAGTGTGAAACAGATCGCCAGTCCAGGTTGGATGCATGAGACAAGTGCTCAGGGCTGGTGCACTGGGATGACCCAGAGGGATGGGATGCGGAGGGAGGTGGGAGGGGGGTTCAGGATGGGGAACACATGTAAATCCATGGTTGGTTCATGTAAATGTATGGCAAAAACCACTACAATATTGTAAAGTAATTAGCCTCCAACTAATAAAAATAAATGGAAAAAAAAAGATAAAAATAAATAAATCACATCAAATCTCTACATTACAATAAGAATATATCAATGACATTGACTCATGTTTCAGCTGAACTCACCTTATAGAATCTGTAATTTTGAAAAAGAAGCCTTGCCTTAGAGATAATTTGTCAAGCATGAGCTCAGGGCTGTGCTGGGGTCTCAGGAGTCTATCATTCCATTCTATGAGTACACAGTTAACTGTCAGGTCACACTATGATAACTTGAATTCTTTTGGTAGAAACAAAATATTCTATGATTTAGGCAATCCTGCCTAGACTGCAGAGTAAAAGACTCTGGAGTTTGGAGATGCTGGAGGAGTTCACTGTCATAGTCTATTACAGTCAAGGTAGACAATCAGGCAAATGTGTATACATGAATCCCGGTGGACCAAGCAATGCTATATAGATCATAACTCCATTCACAGATGCTGAAATGAAGTTCAGAACGCATATCAGTTCAGTTCAGTTCAGTCACTCAGTCATGTCCAACTCTTTGTAACCCCATGGACTGCAGCATACCAGGCTTCCCTGTCTATCATCAACTCCCGGAGTTTACTCAAACTCATGTTCTTTGACTTGGTGAAGCCATCCAACCATCTCATACTCTGCCGTCTCCTTCTCCTCCTGCCTTCAATCTTTCCAAGAATTTTCAATAAGTCAGTTCTTCATATCAGATAGCCAAAGTATTGGAGTTTCAGCTTCAGCATCAGTCCTTCCAATGAATATTCAGGACTGTTTCCTTTAGGATGGACTGGTTGGAACTCCTTGCAAGCCAAGGGACTCGCAAAAGTCTTCTCCAACACCACAGATCAAAAGCATCAATTCTTCAGCACTCAGCTTTCTTTATAGTCCAACTCTCACATCCATATATGACTACTGGAAAAACCATACTTTTGACTAGACAGACCTTTGTTGGTAATGTCTCTGCTTTTTTAGTATTCTGTCTAGGTTGGTCATAACTTATCTTCCAAGGAGCAAGTGTCTTTTAATTCCATGGCTACAGTCACCACCTGCAGTGATTTCAGTTCAGTTCAGTTGCTCAGCCGTGTCCGACTCTTTGCGACCCCATGAACCACAGCACGCCAGGCCTCCCTGTCCATCACCAACTCCGAGTCTACCCAAACCCAAGACCATTGTGTCGGTGATGCCATCCAACCATCTCATCCTCTGTCGTCCCCTTCTCCTCCTGCTCTCAATCTTTCCCAACACCAGGGTGTTTTCAAATGAGTCAGCTCTCTGCATCAGGTGGCCAAAGTATTGGAGTTTCAGCTTCAACATCAGTCCTTCCAATGAACACTCAGGACTAATCTCCTTTAGGATGGACTGTTTAGAGCTCCTTGCAATCCAAGGGACCCTCAAGAGTCTTCTCCAACACCACAGTTCAAAAGAATCAATTCTTCAGCACTCAGCTTTCTTTAGATTCCAACTCTCACATCCATACATGACCACTGGAAAAATCATAGCCTTGACTAGACAGACCTTTGTTGGCAAAGTAATGTCTCTGCTTTTTAATATGCTGTCTAGGTTGGTCATAACTTTCCTTCCAAGCAGCAAGTGTCTTTTAATTTCATGGCTGCAATCACTACCTGCAGAGATTTTGGAGCCCAGAAAAATAAAGTCAGCTGCTGTTTCTACTGTTTCCCCATGTATTTGCCATGAAGTGATAGGACCGGATGCCATGATCTTAGTTTTCTGAATGTTGAGCTTTAAGCCAACTTTTTCATTCTCCTCTTTCACTTTCATCAAGAGGCTCTTTAGTGCTTCTTCACTTTCTGCCATAAGGGTGGTGTCATCTGCATATCTGAGGTCATTGATATTTCTCCCTGCAATCTTGATTCCAGCTTGTGCTTCCTCCAGCCCAGCATTTCTCATGATGTACTCTGCATATAAGTTAAATAAGCAAGGTGACAATATACAGCCTTGAAGTATTCCTTTTCCTATTTGGAACCAGTCTGTTTGTTGTTCCATGTCCAGATCTAACTGTTGCTTCCTGAGCTCTATACAGGTTTCTCAATAGGCAGGTCAGGTGGTTTGGTATTTCCATCTCTTTCAGAATTTTCCACAGTTTATTGTGATCCACACAGTCAAAGGCTTTGGCATAGTCAATAAAGCAGAAATAGACGTTTTTCTAGAATTCTCTTGCTTTTTCGATGATCCAGCCGATGTTGGCAATTTGATCTCTGGTTCCTCTGCCTTTTCTAAAACCAGCTTGAACATCTGGAAGTTCACAGTTCACATATTGCTGAAGCCTGGCTAGGAGAATTTTGAGCTTTACTTTACTGGTATGTGAGATGAGTACAATCATGAGGTAGTTTGAGCATTCTTTGGCATTGCCTTCCTTTGGGATTGGAATGCAAGCTGACCGTTTCCAGTCCTGTGGCCACTGCTGAGTTTTCCAAATTTGCTGACATATTGAGTGCAGCACTTTCACTGCATCATCTTTTAGAATTTGAAATAGCTCAACTGGAATTCTATTGCCTCCACTAGCTGGGTTCATAGTGATGCTTTCTAAGGCCCACCTGACTTCACATTCCAGGATGACTGGCTCTAGGTGCGTGTGAATGATCACAACTTCGTGATTATCTGGGTCGTGAAAGTCTTTTTTTATACAGTTCTTCTGTGTATGCTTGCCACCTCTTCTTAATATCTTCTGCTTCTGTTAATTCCCTACCACTTCTGTCCTTTATTGAGCCCACCTTTACATGAAATGTTCCCTGGGTATCTCTAATTTTCTTGGAGAGATCTCTAGTTTTTCCCATTCTATTGTTTTCTTCTGTTTTTTGCATTGATCACTGAGGAAGGTTTTCTTATCTCTCCTTGCTATTCTTTGGAACTCTGCATTCAAATGGGTATATCTTTCCTTTTTGCTTCTCTTCTTTTCACAGCTATTTGTATGGCGTCCTCAGACAGCCATTTTGCTGTTTTGCATTTCTTTTTCTTGGGGATGGTCTTGCTCCCTGTTTCCTGTACAATGTCATGAACCTCCGTCTGTAGTTCATCAGGCACTCTATCAGATCTAGTCCCTTAAATCTATTTCTCACATCCACTGTATAGTCATAAGGGATTGATTTAGGTCATAACTGAATGGTCAAGTGGTTTTCCCCACTTTCTTCAGTTTAAGTCTGAATCTGGCAATAAGGAATTCATGATCTTTGCCACAGTCTGCTCCCAGTCTTGTTTTTGCTGACTGTATAGAGCTTCTCCATCTTTGGCTGCAAAGGATACAATCAATCTGATTTCGATGTTGACCATCTGGTGATGTCCATGTGTAGAGTCTTCTCCTGTGTTGTTGGAAGAGGGTGTGTGCTATGACTAGTGAGTTCTCTTAGCAGAACTCTGTTAGCCTTTGCCCTGCTTCATTCTGTACTCCAAGGCCAAATTTGCCTGTTACTCCAGATGTTTCTTGACTTCCTACTTTTGTATTCCAGTCTCCTATAATGAAAAGAACACCTTTTTTTGGATGTTCGTTCTTGTAGGTCTTCATAGAACCGTTCAACTTCAGCTTCTTCAGCATTACTGGTTGGATTACCATGATATTGAGTGGTTTGCCTTGGAAACGAACAGAGATCATTCTGTCATTTTTGAGATTGCATCCACGTACTGCATTTCGGACTCTTTTGTTGACTATGATGGCTACTCCATTTCTTCTAAGGGATTCCTGCCCACAGTAGTAGATATAATGGCCATCTGAGTTAAATTCACCCATTCCAGTCCATCTTAGTTCTCTGATTCCTAGAATGTCAATGTTCACTCTTGCCATCTCCTGTTTGACCACTTCCAATTTGCCTTGATTCATGGATGTGACATTCTAGGTTCCTATGCAATATTTCTCTTTACAGCATCAAACCTTGCTTCTATTGCCAGTCCCATCCACAACTGGGTGTTGTTTCTGCTTTGGCTCCATCCCTTCATTTTTTCTGGAGTTATTTCTCCACTGATCTCCATTAGCATATTGAGCACCTACTGACCTGGGGAGTTCATCTTTCAATGTCTTATCTTTTTGCCTTTTCATACTGTTCATGGGGTTCTCGAGGCAAGAATGCTGAAGTGGTTTGCCATTCCCTTCTCCAGTGGACCACATGCTGTCAGAACTCTCCACCATGACCCGTCCGTCTTGGGTGGCCCCACACAGCATGGCTTAGTTTCATTGAGTTAGACAAGGCTGTGGTGCATGTGATCAGATTGGCTAGTTGTCTGTGATTGTGGTTTCAGTCTGTCTGGCCTCTGATGCCCTCTCTCAGTGCTACAGTCTTACCTTGGACATCGAGTGTCTCTTCAGGGCCGCTCCAGCAAAGCGCAGCCATCGCTACTCACCTTGGACTTGGGGTCGCTCCTCTCGGCCGGGCTCATGCACCATTGCAGTCGCCCCACTCATGTGATTTGGGAGTCCAAAAATATAAAGTCTCTCACTGTTTCCATTGTTTCTTGATCTATTTGTCATGAAGTGATGGGACCAGATGCCATGATCTTAGTTTTCTAAATGTTGAGTTTTAAGCCAACTTTTTCACTCTCCTCTTTCACTTTCATCAAAATCCCCTTTAGTTCTTCTTCACTTTCTGCCATGAGGGTGGTGTCACCTGCCTATCTGAGGTCATTGATATTTCTCCAAGCAATCTTGTTTCTAGCTTGTGCTTCATCCAGCCCAGTGTTTCTCATGATGTACTCTGCATATAAGTTAAGTAAGCAGGGTGACAATATACAGCCTTGAGATACACCTTTCCCAATTTGGAACTTGTTGTTTCATGTCTAGTTGTTCCAGTCCAGTTGTTGTTCCCTGTCCAGTTCTAACTGTTGCTTCTTAACCTGTGTACACATTTCTCAGGAGGCAGGTCAGGTGGTCTGTATTCCCATTTCTTGAAGAATTTTCCACAGTTTGTTGTAATCCAAATGGTCAAAGGCTTCAGCATAGTCAGTGAAGCAGAAGTAGATGTTTTTCTGGAATTCTCTTGCTTTTTATATGATCCAACGGATGTTGGCAATTTGATCTCTGGTTCATCTGCCTTTTCTAAATCCAGCTTGAACATCTGAAAGTTTATGTACTGTTGAAGAAGCCTGGCTTGGAGAATTTTGAGCATTACTTTGCTAGCTTTTGAGATGAGTGCAATTGTGCAGTAGTCTGAGCATTCTTTGGCATTGACTGTCTTTGAGATTGGAATGAAAATGGACCTTTTCCAGTCCTGTGGCCAGTGCTGAGTTTTCCAAATTTTCTGACATATTGAGTGCAGCACTTTCACAGCATCATCTTTCAGGATTTGAAATAGCTCAAATGGAATTCCATCACCTCCACTAGCTTTGCTCATTGTGATGCTTCGTCAGGCCCACTTGACTTCATATTCCAGGATGTCTGGCTCTAGGTGCGTGATCACACCTTTGTGATTATCTGGGCCATGAAGATCTTTTTTGTACAGTTCTCCTGTATATTGTTGCCACCTTTTCTTAATATCTTCTGTTTCTGTTAGGTCCATACCATTTCTGTTCTTTATTGTGCCCATCTTTGCATGAAATGTTCCCTTGGTATCTCTAATTTTCTTGAATGCATATAGCACTTCTTGAAGATGCAAGACCAGTCAGTAACCCAGGTAAGGCTGAGTCAAAATTCCCCTGCTTTCCCAGCTCGTCCTCACTGTGCATCACAGCTCTCTCTCCTGTAGCCCATTTAATTCTCTCCTTGCCGGCCACACAGGAAGAACCCTCTTCCTTTCTCTGTACTTCCTGTTTGCTTCTCTAATAAGCCCACTGAGACATAAAGGAAAATTTATCTCTCCTGGGAAACTTTTAACTTTATATTTAGACTTTGATGAAAAAATTAATAAATGTGGGGCTGAACAATAGTTCTTTCAAAAACTTTATTTGAAATATGCATTCAGACATATTTATACACCTAGCTATACTATTTAGCAGGCTCAGATGGTAAAGAATCTGCCTACCATTCAGGAGACCTGTATTCTTTCCCTGGGTTGGGGAGATCCCCTGGAGAAAGGAATGGTAACTCATCCCAGCATTCTTGCATGGAGAGAATTCCATGGATAGAGGATCTTGGTGGACTACAGTCCATGGTTCACAAAGAGCTGGACATGACTGAGTGACTATCACTGTACTATTTAGCACTTATATATGAAACAAACACTGGTGTAACCACTACACAGGTTAAGAAGCAAATGTTTTCTAGCACCTCAGAAGCTCCTGTGTGCCCCTTTCTAGGATAAGAATAGCATAATCCTGATACAAAATAACTGCTTTTTTTCCCTCACAAATCTAATGTAGAACAAAAGTGGCAAGACACTAAAACATTTGCAAAATGTGACTTCACTCATAAAAGTTAAAAAATTAAACTACTATTCAGAGACATGTACACGTGGGGCAAAACTATTAAAAATAAGCAAACGAGTGATTGTTAATTGGGTAAATCAAAACATGACATCTCTCTGCTTCAACTCCTTCAGCAAGAGTATATTTTATGTGAAATACACCCCTGTTTCTCATTTAACCCCCAAGTGTGTGTGGGATCCAGTGCTACCCTCTAGTCTGCCTTGATCCTCCTTGCTCTCAGCCTTCCACATTCACTGACCTTCCACCTGTTTCCAAGAACACAGGAGGCTCATCTGTGTGGTCAGGCACTTTCTGAGTTGCTTTTTCTCAGGACCTTTGCATTGCTAGCACCTTGTCCGGAGATCTCAATCTAATGTTGCTTCCTCAGAGAGATTCTCCTCCAGCACCTCTAATCTAAACTAGGAATAAAGCTACCATATGACTCAACAATACCTCTACTGGGTAAATACCCTGAGAAAGCCATGATTGGGAAAAAAAATGCACCCCAGTGCTTATTGCAGCACTATTTATCATAGCTAGGACATGGAAGCAACGTAGATGTCCATCAACAGATGGATGGCTAAAGAAGCTGTGGTACATATATGTGATACAATATTACTCAGCCATAAAAGGAACACTTTTAAGTCAGTTCTAGTGAAGTGGATGAACCTAGAGCCTGTTATACAGAGTGAAGTAGGTCAGAAAGAAAAACAAATATTGTGTATTAATGCATATTTATGGAATCTAGAAAAATGGTACTAATGAACATACTTGCAGGGCAAAAAATAGAGATGCAGACATAGAGAACAGACTTTGGACACAGTGGGGAAAGAAGAGGGTGGGATGAATCGAGATAGTACCATTGAAACATATGCATTATCATATGTAAAATAGATAGCTAATGGGAAGTCGCTCTATAACACCAAGAGCCCAGGGCAGTACTCTGGGACAAGCCAGAGGAGTGGGATGGGGTGGGGTGTGGGAGGAGGTTCAAGAGGGAGGGGACATATGTACACCTATAGCTGATTCATGTTGTCGTATGACAGAATCCAACACAATATTGAAAAGCAATTATCTTCCAATTAAAAATAAATTAGATCAATTCACTTTATGTGTTCATCATAGCATTTATCACTAGTTACTTTCTATTGCTTATTTTTTTGTTCGACTATGCCTGTCCTCACTAGAACATAAATGCCAGGAGGGAAAGGGCTGCCTCTATCTTGGTGATGCTGCCTCCTTAGCAACTAGAACAGTGCCTGGTACACAAAGGATGCTTAATACATATCAGCTGAGTGAATTGGTCAAAGAGCAAATTATTCCCTGTGTAGAAGGGGATCAAACACAAAGAACACATAAAAATTTCATAGTAGAATTTCAAGCTTGTGGCTGAGAGCTGGGCAGCGGTAAGAACCGAACATATGAAGAGAAACAGACCCAGTGGAACAGATCTTGATCCAAAGGCCAGGACATGGATACTTATTTTAGGACTAAAATACCTCATGTAAAAAGTGTTTAGTGTTAACTACTTATGATTCCCATACCATTCCCACTTCTCTGGTCAAAGAAACAAGCTTTTGATTAAACCATTGTCTGTTGATTCTAACCCCCACCCACACCAATAACAGGGAGGAAAGGGAGAGATAAGAAGGACTCAAGAGAAGTGTGGGAACTCAGTCAAAGTGCCCTGGGACTTTGGGAGACTCATCCTTCTCTGCGTGCAGTCCTAACTCATGCTGTGGCCGCTCTTATCAACGGACCACAGGTCCCAATCAGGGTCAGCTGACCTTGTGAAGCAGAAATAATATGTTACAAAGATACAGTGTAACAAAAGATGTGTGCAAGGCTTGGCTGCCAAGCCAGTTTTTCTAAATAACATTCTGATTGCATTGGATGCCTCAGCAACCCCACTATTCTTGCTGCCCAGGCTCACTGTAGCCAATATATGCACTGGACGATGAAAAACCCCGGGGTCCACTGGGCAGAAGCCAAATCACATATCAGCAACATCAGAATAAGGGCATATAAAGCAGTCCTGTTAAATATTTAGATGTGTAGAGCCCCAGAGCATGACATACAGTCAGCTAGAAATGTACTTTTATAACCAAGATACTTGAGATTATAAACCAGTAGAATATTGTGCCTGTTAAAGGGAAGTGAATCTGAGAAAAATTTGTTAAATATTAACCTATAAGATTTAAATCATCATTATCAAATCACATGGTTAATTGAATAGGAGCATTATCCCTTATGTTTGCATTTTGCTTTTGTTGTTGTAAGTCACTTTCATAGACATATTGCTTTCTGAGGCTCAAAACAAAAATCCACGGAGCTTAGCAAGTATTTTTTGAGTGTCTGCTGTGGACAGAACATCAAACTGTACACCGTGAGAGATCCAGAGACTAGCTCTCAACTGGAAAAAGATGCAACATAGAGAAATGGTCAAGAAGCATCTCCTTGAGGGAAATGTAATGGAAGGAGGATCAGTCAGGTGGATATCAAAGATCAAAGCAGACTTTAACGGGAAGAAAAAGCACCATCCTGCGCTTGTTATCATTAAGAAACTGTCTTAAGTTAATAGCTTAGAACTAACCATCCCACAATTGTTTAGAGCACAGATGAGGAGACAAAACATTTCAAAAGAGCACAATTATAAGTACAATATCATATGCACATGCCCACTGAGTGACCCACATATAAGAGTTAGAAAAAGGCAGACTGAATAAGATTGTATAAGAAATTGGATTTGGGCTAGCATTTCGGAGAAAAGTAATACGAAAAAAAGCTTAAGTGAGTTTGTGTCTATGAGAATGTGCAAAAGTGTTCTCTCAATTGAGGGCTTATTTTTCACAGAGAGAGTAATGCAAGTTCTCAAGGGCTACAGAAGTATTCAGCTAGAACTCAAATGTATTACAACCTCTCCTACTATAAAAGTGCAACCTACAAATAAAAGAAATGAACTGTTCACCCATTCAGTAAACAGGGACTGAATCTTGGAGATGGAGTCAGAAGACTGATATAGACAAGGTATTTCAACTGAGAAGATAGAATGCAGGAACTATCTAGAACACATATGAGAGGCTCCTGGAGGAAGCATTGAGCTGATTTAGAGAAGTGATAAAAGTTAGCAAGGAGAGGCCTGGGAGAAGGGCATTTCTGATAGAAGAAACAGAAATGGAAAAAGAAAGGGCAGCATGTGATGAGTATAGCAGGCCATCTTCCTGCTGATAGCAAGAGCTATTGAATGAGCAGAACCTACCAAAGCCCTCATCTCTCTTTTCCTGAATGAGGGCCTTGATGAGACAGTAAGAAAGGAAGATGATGAAGCACACTCCCATCATGAGTGACCACTTCAGAAGTTGAGCTTGATATTAAAGCCTAAATTGTATACACACTTCTTCAACCTTCTGCATTCTTCCCTTATCTTCTCTCTTATTTTCTTTGGTGTCTCTTAAATATCCAAGGGCTTGCTTAGAACCATTAAAGTTAAATATGTTAAGATTTCATGATTTCCCTGGTGGCCCAGAGGTAAAGACTCCACCTGCAATGCAGGAGAAGCAGGCTCAATCCCTGGTTTGGTAAGATCTCCTGGAGAAAGAAATGGCAACCCACTCCAGTATTCTTGCCTGGGATATCCCAAGGACAGAGGAGCCTGACAGGCTATAGTCCATGGGGTCAAAAAGAACTGGACACAACTTAGTGACTAAACAATGACATTTCAAAGTAAGTGAGAGATTTCATTACAGTTATACCTTGTATAACTGTTCTCGAACTTGAACTTTTCTTAACTATCTAAACCAAGCCTTTGAAGAAAAATGATACTGTTTAGAGCCATGTCTAGGCTTCCCTGGTGGCTCAGATGGTAAAAAATCTTCCTGCAATGCAGGAGACATGGGTTTGATCCTTGGGTCATGAACGGCTACCCACTCCAGTATTCTTGCCTGGAGAATTCCTTGGACAGAGGAGCCCTGTGGGCTATAGTCCATAAGGTCACAAAGAGTCGGACATGATTTTGCAACCAACACTTTTTTCAGACCAATAGCAAACCATCAGGAATCACTGTTCACCAGGGATTTCTTTGATGATAAACCCTGATAACCACCTCTCTTACTTCATTGATAAGACAGCCAAATAGAACAACTACAGCAAAAAGAAATCATGCAAATTGAAGGGTACTTTATTTTCCCCTGCTGTAATGTTAGAGAAACAGACACTACATGGACACTTAAAGCAAAGAACATACAAAGCCTTAAGAAAAACCCAAACTGTCAATTTAGCCAATTGCAACTGAAGACACCCCGCAAAAGAAAGGGAAAACGTGGACCCGGGCCTAGACCCACAACTGCCCGACTGTGACCCTGTTAGGATTACAACTCTTCCATCTGTAAAATGTGGACAGCTTCCAGCCTGCTGTCCATCTCATGGGGTAGCTATGTGCTTGCAAGAATTCAATGAGCTTACTCGGCACAATCTCTGACACATTGGAAGAAACTAAAAATTGTAGTTTAATAAGTGAATAGTGTATAAAGGGGCAGGGTGCCACTATACAAAGAGTGTGGTCCTTTAAGCCAAAGATATGGGTTCAGAAACTGGGTTGCCACTGGGATTGCATGATAATCAATAATCAATAATGCACAATAATTGCAGATAATCATGAGAATCTCTGAATCTCATTAAATGGGAACAGTTGGGACAGGCCTAGGATGGGCTTAAGGGAGTCAGAAAAATGTTCATGTGCCTTCCCTTTTGCTTCAAATAAACCTATCATTCAGAACTTTCTACTTTTTCTGTTATGTAGGTATACACTTATTAAAAATCTGCACCCTTTACCACATAAGGACTATGGTAGCACCTAGCCCACTCCAAATGGAACTTTGGTTGAAAATCCTCCAAGTTAGCAAATCATAGCTTCAGAAACTTTAAGACTTAAAAAAAGGAGAGAGTGAGAACAAGGAGACATAAAAAGCAAGTACTCATGTTTATGTTTATATGAGTTTGAGTGTATGTGTGTTTGAGTGTGTTCAAGAGTGTGAGTGTATGATTTTCCTGGTGAGATGCAGATGAAAAATTAGGTGTAGGGAGCAGATCAGTATGAAGCTATATATATATATATTTATATATTTATATCTTTTATATATTTATATATATGTGTGTGTGTGTATATATATATATATATATATATATATATAAAACCGGTGTATGCTGAGGCTAGCCCAGGACCCACTCAGTACAGCTGTAGCTAAGCTATCAGACCAAGACCCTTAAAGTTAGCAGACCCCTGCCCAGAGCCACACAGGACACCTACTGACTAAGAGATGGGGCCAGGTTAGCTAAAGACAAAGATACAGCCTAGAAGTGTATTTTTATCTATGTGGAAGAAACTTTCAAATTTGCCATTGTAGGAAATAATGTTCCTGTCTTCTCAGACTGGCTTTTATTTTTTTCTATCTGAGGTTTTTCTGTAAATGGGTTATTCAGGCAAGTGAAAAGGCAGAAAAGGAAACACTGTTACTGTTTTCAAATTACAACAACTCCTATGGCTGTTAGTAATCCTTGATCAGTCCTGCCACACTTCAGTAACAGTACTCCATACACTTCCTACTTACCAGTAATCTAACAATCTTTAATGTATAGAAAGTATTGCCTTACTTCTTTTTTCCATCAGAACCTTCAAAACTGCATTTATGAAAGCAGCAATCTGCTATATAAATTTGAGGTTTAGTTCTCCTAGCAACAACCACAGAAAAAAATTCTAAAAAAAAAGCAGTTGTGACTATATTGTTAGAAATATTGAATCCAGCTGAAGTTCTTTCTCTTGCCTTTCCCAAGCACTGGTATAGGATATGGCTATCGAGTCTGTCAACTGGAAAATTCTTCCTAAAGGGCAAAATGCAACATTATGGATCACAGTCAACCAAAGGGGGAAAAAATAAAGTAGAAAATTGCCCTCTGAGCTGATAAAAACCCATCTGTCTCTCATGACAAGGCAGAGCCATTCTTCACAGGCTCCCATCCTGAAGACATTTAGAGGGTCATAATTTCCAGTTCCTTTTTCTTTTATTCTTCTTTCTTTTTCTTGGTGGGGGAAGGCAGGCCTGAAAAGAGCTGGTTGCTGAAGACTGAGAGAAGATGGCCTGAACTAATTCATCTTGTGACCTTTTAGCGCCTTCACAGTAAGGTGATTTAATAGCACTTAATCTGTCAAAAATTTGAAGCTTTGTAATAACTGTATATTAAACTGGTTTTTATGGAGCATTAGCTAAAGTCCTTCCAGTTTACAAAGAAAGAAGAAGAGAAGAAAGAAAACACTTGCCATGTCCATCTTCATTAAACTTCCTTTATTCTCTAGTGGGTTTGTGTGCTGTGGAGTGGCCCACCTGCAAAGCAGTTATGTCTCTGCCTTGTGAAGTGTCTAGACGAGAGCCAGACCTCATGGCCTTACTGCAGCATGGTCAGGTTGCTGACTCTGGAGATGGATTTAGTGTTGAAAATCTCCAGAGAAAGACATGGGAAAATTCTGCATAAATGGTCCCTGTAACTGTTTCAAATCCTGTGTACTTTGCTGCAAAGAAAAATAAATCACGATTGGTTTGTCTCAATATATATATTTTTCCAAAAACCAATTCTCTCTTGGTTGGTGAACATAATGATGTACCGGGAGGATGACACACCCATGTTCCAGAAAGAGGGTATGGGAACTCTGTGTCCCCTTCTCCACACCAGCTATTGCCCTATTCATCTCTTCAATTCCAGATCTGTATCCTTTATAATAAAACTGCAATTGTAATTTCAGTGGTTTCAGTGAGTCCTGTGAGACATTTTACCAAATTATCAAAACTGAGGCCTTAGGACTTTCCTGGTGATCCAGTGGTTAAGAATCTGTCTTCCAATGCAGGGGACATAGGTTTGATTCCAGGTCCAGACAGATCCCACATGCTATGGAGCAGCTAAGTCCCTGTGCCACGACCACTGAAGCCTAAGCACTCTAGAGCCCGGGAGCTGCAACAAGAGAAGCCACTGCAATGAGAAGTCTGCATACTGCAACTAGAGAGTAGACCCCAATCACAGCAACTAGAGAAAGCCCACGTGCAGTAATGAAGACCCAATGTAGCCAAGAATAAAATAAATAACTCATAAAAAAAAAAACAATTCTCTGCCACCCAACTGGGTGCCCGACAATTAAATTCAATTCTGATCCTATCTACCCAGACTTATCATCAAAGCTCACAATTAAAAAGGCTCAGTTCCAGAAGACTTCCCCCACCCCAGATCTGAGTCACAAACAGCATTCCCAGGAGATGCACACTTCAGACCAGTTGACTACAAATTAGAGGATTCCCACAACACCCTCCTCAGGTTCTATAATAATTTAACCACTTACAGAAACCAGGAAAGTACTTTTCTCAGAATTATGAAGGATACAAGCCAGGGACAACCAAATGTAAAAGATGCCTGGGGCAAAGAACTGGGATGAAGAATGCATGGCTCCCACCCCTTCCCCAAGCATCCTACCCTCCAAGACATCAACATGTTCTCCAGTCTAGAAACAGTTCAAGAGCTTTATAACAAATCTCTAGCCCTCCACCCCCTACCAGAGGTGAGCAGGTAAAGCTGATGTTTCCCACCCTCTAATAATGTGCCTGGTCTTTCTGGTGACCAGCCCCTATGCTGAAGCCATCTAGAGGCCCTGTTCTGAGTCATTATTCATGGAAACTCAGGGGTGGTGACAGGGGCTCATTATGGATTACAAAGAAGACACTCCTATTACTCAGAAAGTACCAATGGTTTTAGGAGCTCTCATCTAGAACCAAGAAAAAGCAAAATATATATGGTTTTAATTGTACCTCACTTGGACACAGTCTGTACACTCTGGTAAGGATAGGTTAAGACCAGGTCAGAAATTTTACCTTGAATGGATATGAAATTCCACTTCTTAAACCAGTGTAATTTACAGCACCTAGTGATCTTGCTAGGATTTCTTTGAGATTTCTTTGAATTCCTTTCTTTCAAATTTCTTTGAATTCCTTTCCATATCTGTTTAGTACCCTGTCCCCATCAACCATTCCTCAGGGTTCAGTTTCAGCTCACCTCCTACATAAACCTGCTCAATCCGTGTTACCTTCCCTCCCCTTTCTCTGAGTTCCTGTGTCACCTAGAATCTGTGATGCAAGCTTGAGATAGTCTAACTGGATCATAAATCCTGTATTTTTGGTGTCAAATAAGAAATAGATGGTATATTTAAATCAGGATAAACTGAGGAAATTTCACAAAAGAGTTAGTTTCAAAAGTAGAGGTAGGGTGTAGGGAAAGGAAGAAAACACCAGGGCTAACAGTGACTCTTTTGCATCCTTGGGCCTAAAGTGATGGGGAACCGGCAGTTGACAGAACTGGAAAGAAAGTTGTACATAGAAGACTTCCTTTCAAGGATTTGTGACTTCTGCTACAGTAATGAAATCAGACCCAGATGATACCACAGAGGGGGCTGATTGAATAAATATCCTAAACCTACTCTCTGATCTCCTCCTAGGGTTCCCCATTGACTGAACAAAGCCAGAAGTCACAGGCAAGTGAGCTCATTGATTAAGTCCATAGAAGTCATCCGTAGGGCAGAGGGAAGGTGGTAAGTAGCTATGGAAGCACTATCAATATGTAACAGAGGGGAGTTTAACAAAAAACCACTAAAGTGTGTATCCTGAGTCTGGATGAGCCAATACTGTTATATCATATCACTTAGACTTACCTCTCTTGGAGAAGGGAATGGCTAATGGCTAGCCACTCTAGTATTCTTGCCTGGAGAATCTCATGGACAGAGGACCCTGGTGGGCTATACTCCATGGGGTTTCAGAGTCAGACATGACTGAGCAACTAATACATATGTACACACATAGACTTTCCTCTATGAGCACCCCACTCCTATGCTCCATCTTTCTGCTTTGATATTGGAAAGATGCTCCTCAAAAGTGCATCTTGAAGCACCATTATTTTAATCAATTGACTGACTTTTAACAAAAAAAGCAAAAGAAGTAAGGGACTAAGAAGATTCAAAGTACCAAACCCAATGGATGAGGAATAGGATTCATTGAGCTTTCTGTCTTCAGAGACACTCTTTTACTTTTAAGAAAGCTGCCTCCTTAGATTTTCTCATATCTCATTGCAACTTTTTAGGCTCTTTTACAAACTTCATCCCCTCCCCACCATGAAAAATTTTGAGCTCTATTCTCTTTATCCGTATACCTTTTTTTTCCTTAAAAGAGTGCTCAATTATCATTATTTTGTGTCATCAGAATGCTTACAACATGGAAATTTTCTTTTTTTTAAATCTCAAATCAGACTTTTTTTTTTTTTTTTTTGTAAATTCCAAGCACATATTATCATACTCTACTTAGTGGCTCTTGTTGAATATCTCACATAAATATCAAAGCTTATCATCTTTGCAAATAAACTCCTTCAGGTTTGTTTCCCCCCCCCCCCCTAATTCATTAAACAGTATCCCCACCCACCAAGTTGTTCAAGCCAGAACCAGTGGTCATGTTGCCTCCTCCCTCCTATACTCCTGATCTGAAAATCTCCATTAAATTCTGTAAACTTTTACTGTAGAGCACGCATGAAATCTCCATACTCTACAATAGCTCTTTTTGTCCAAACAGCAAGTATCTCTCACTGCACCATTAATTGATTTCTCTGCTTTTCTGTTGCCTCCAAATCACTTTCCTTACTGTTGGCAGAATGACCATTTAAAAATGATAATCCAATCCTGGATTAATTAATCCAGTACTGGGGTGTATTGACATTTTTTTCTCCAAGGGATGCTCCTGATCCAGGGGTCAAATCTGAGTCTCCTGCATTGCAGGCAGATTCTTTAGCATCTAAGCCACAAGGGAATCCCACAATCCAATCCTGTGTTACTCCTCTTAAATTCCTTCATCAACTTCCCTTTATGTTTCGAATCAAATTCAACTTGGCTCTTCTGTTCCATAAGCCCCTTTGCAGTCAATCTTTGCCTCCCATTCAGACTAGCTGGCCTGACCTCCCACCACTTTCCTTGCTCATTCCTCAATCTACCATGTTTCTTCCTGCCTGAGAAGCCTCATTATAGGTACTCTCCCCACTTGTTGGGATGTTTTTCCTGAAAAATGAATATTGGCTATTTCACTTAGGTTTCAATTTACATGTTACCTTCTCAGAGAATCCTTCTCTGATTGTCTCAAGTGAAATTGTTTCCCTCATGACCACCCTTGAATTTCCTACCTGGCTTCATTCCTTCAGAGCCTAGTCATTATCTAAAAGTAGACTACTTATTATCAGTTTATAGTCTCCTTCATTAGAATGTAAATCTCTGCAATTTGCCTAACCAATGGCTGGTACATAATAGTTATTCAGTCAATACTTTTTTTCTGAAATTAGTGAATGAATGAATAAATGATGTCATGAATAAAAGACAATTCTCTCTTTCCCCTCTCCCTGGTGACTCTTTAATTCAATTAAACAAGCACTTATCTCATAACTCAACATAGTAGTTGTTTGTATACAATTTTTATCTTTCCCAAATGTAAATGAAAGATTCTGAAGGCGGAACACACATTTCATGTGCATTTCGTCTCTCATGGCTTCCAGGACTTATTTGCAACCTAGGAGTTGCTTAGTAAATGATTGTCCCAAGAAATAAATGGAAGAACTGAATGGGAGGGAATGAAGGAACAAAATTCTTTTCATGTGATAAAAAACCCTGCATGTGACGAATGGATAAGGAAGCTGTGGTACACATATACCATGGAATATTACTCAGCCGTTAAAAAGAATTCATTTGAATCAGTTCTAATGAGATGGATGAAACTGGAGCCCATTATACAGAGTGAAGTAAGCCAGAAAGATAAAGAACATTACAGCATACTAACACATATATATGGAATTTAGAAAGATGGTAATGATAACCCTATATGCAAAACAGAAAAAGAGACACAGACGTACAGAACAGACTTTTGAACTCTGTGGGAGAAGGTGAGGGTGGGATGTTTCGAAAGAACAGCATGTATACTGTCTATGGTGAAACAGATCACCAGCCCAGGTGGGATGCATGAGACAAGTGCTCGGGCCTGGTGCACTGGGAAGACCCAGAGGATTCGGGTGGAGAGGGAGGTGGGAGGGGGGATCGGGATGGGGAATAAGTGTAAATCTATGGCTGATTCATATCAATGTATGACAAAACCCACTGAAATGTTGTGAAGTAATTAGCCTCCAACTAATTAAAAAAAAAAAAAAAAAAAAACCCTGCATGTGCAATAGCTTCAACCAACAGCAACTTGAGCACATCTTCTCATGGGAATAACCATCTCTCTGTCTAATACTCTCCTCCTGGTGTTATTCATTTCTTAAAAACTTAAGCCTTTACACAAAATCTGAAGAAAAAAACAAAAAGGCATAACTTGATCTCAGAGAAGCTTGGTTAAAGAGTGAGAAACAGAGGTAAGTGTGCAGTGGATATGATTTAAGATAGGTACTTCAAACTCCATAAATTTTCTCAGTAAGCATTAGAGCTGCTTAATATTTTATACAGCATTGCTTGCCTAGGTATGACATCTAGAAAACCTCATAAATGTATAAGCTTTTTCTTTTGATTTGTTTATTTTCCTGGCATCAGGGTTTTTTTTTGTTTTGTTTTCTTGTTTTTTTCTTTTTTTTTTTTTTTTGGTCCATATTGCCTATATTCCTTTCCTCCTCTTTTTGTTCATTTACCCCCATTATAAAGATCTGTACATTCCCTTGATTACAGTTAAGACATAGATTCTAGATCATTATCTTCCTGCCTCTTTTTCTGAAGCAATTTGTGGATATTACACGTGCTGCAGTCCATGGGGTCACAAAGAGTTGGACACAACTGAGCGACTGAACTGAATTGAACTGTGGATATTACAACACAAGGAGAATTCCTTTTATTTCAAATGAACATGGGGAGTCTGATGGTTCCTTCTTTTATTTGTTCTTTCAAGCAGTGTCTTCTATGCTAAGTGTGTTGGAAGAAAAAGATGTATAAAAACAGGTCCATTTAAACTTCCTGCTCGTGGCAAATATGCTAGATTTCAAACTGAATTTCAACACAACTCCACATTCTGATTTACAAACATGAGGATATAATTTTTTTCAATTTTTTTGTACCTAGCCTGTATTCAACACCTTCTTTTTGTACCACAATGGCCCATTTAAAGTGTTTGTGCATGGGGGAGGCGGTAGGTATATATGATACAATCTTGTTTCCTATTGGACACTCTAAGCAAAGGGATCGATTCCTCTATACTTTACATTCTTTCTCCATACATCCCAAGTGGGACATATATGTGGCACAAATAAATTCATAGCATTTTATTATAGTTCCATAGTTTTCCAACCCAAGTCAATGTGGTTTTAAGCTTCTACTTGTCCAGTTTAGCAAGATTCATTAGCAGTCATGTCCTGACTGATATAACTCTCTGAGGTCTGGATAAAAACAAAAGGGTTAAAAAATTCAGGAAATAGGGGAAATACTCTGATCATCACCCTCTTTAGATACCAAAAGCTGATGCTCTGTTACCAGCTGTAACTCTCAGTGCTGGGCTGACAGCAGGTGACCCTTTTACATTCTGAGGCCTGCATAGCTGGGTCTGGCCACCATGGTCATTCACCAGGTCCAAGCATCTCTTAGACAGTGTCTTGTTCTACCATAAGCAGGAAAAACAATCTCAGTTCCCTTTCTCAGTCTTAAGAAAGCCAGTTTCTGGAGATAAACATGCTTCTGTGTATGTGAATATCTCTCCAATAGCATAGTCTCCACCTTTCCCTACCTAAAGTGGCCTGAACTGGGCTCTCACAATCACAGTGGGTCTATGACATCAATTTTATAATAAATATTCAGTAATGCATAATTTTATTATCCAGAGATAAAACTTAAGCCCTACATATCCATGTGATTTTGAAAAGAGAAAGAAGAGGAAGGAAAGAAAAAAAAGAAAGGTAAATATAATGCTTTATTTGTATTATAAAAAAGAAATGAGAGGAAAAATATTTTATGATAAAATAATGTTAATGCTTTAGTCTCATTTCACTAGAAAACATAAGGAAAGAATCCAGATGATTGTACCACTACAAGGAATCATTATGATTTACAGTCACAACTGTGGACTGGTATAGCTGCACTGTATTGGCAAACAAATACCTCAAGTATAATTTTAGTCAGCAATATGGTGATGGTAACATTCTGAAGAAAACATACTGAAATCCTCCTTCAATTTCCACAGTATTTCCCTGTGTAATAAAGAATTTGACCTCATCCCAAAGAGAGGTTTAGTCTTTGTCTCCAGTTCTGCCTCTAAATCCTTGGAATTTCCTGAGTGATTGGAGTGTTTTGTTATTCACTGTAAGCCCCTTGGGTCACACCTGATCCGTTATGCTGAGAAAACTCTTATGGGGACAGCCCATGGCCAGAAAGGCTAAACATGTGATTAGGGGATTGAATTGTATGATATCAGAGACTTCTGGGTAAGAGTGAATGGTGATTGAGTTCAATGATATTGGTAATCATTCAATAAATTACTCCCACATAATAAAACTCCAAAAAATCTCTGGACAGCCAATCCTCCAAGTGGTCAATACACTGTGTATATTGTCTAACATCAATTCTAGGAGGACTGAGCGACTGAACTGAACTGAACATATCTCTGAGGACATGGAAGTTAAGCATCTGGAACTGCTCCAGACTTCACCCTATGTGTCTCTGCCTTTGACTGGTTTTAATTTGTATCCTTTATAAAACTCTAAGTATACCACTTTACCAAGTTCTGTGAGTTTTCTATGAAATGATCAAACCTGAGGGAGTCTGTGGGAATCCCCAAATCTGCAGCCACCCAATCTGCAATAAAGGTGATCCTGGAACTCTTGAATTTGTGGTTACTGTCTGAAGTGAGGGCAGGAAGATAGTCTTGTGGGGACTCTTTGCTCAATCAGCGCACTTTGAAAAGAGTATGTCAATTGAGAACTTCCAGATGTTTAAGCTGTATTTAGAAAAGGTAGAGGAACCAGAGATCAAATTGACAACATCTATTGGATCATCGAAAAAGCAAGAGAGTTCCAGAAGAACATCAGTTTCTGCTTTATTGACTATGCCAAAGCCTTTGACTGTGTGCGTCACAACAAACCATGGAACATTCTTGAAGAGATGGGAATACCAGACCACCTGACCTGCCTCCTGAGAAATTTGTTTGCAAGTCAAGAAGCAGCAGTTAGAACGGGACATGAACAATGGACTTGTTCCTAATTAGGAAAGGAGTACATGAAGGCTGTATATTGTCACCCTGCTTATTTAACTTATATGCACAGTACATCATGAAAAATGACAGGCTGCATGAAACACAAGCTGGAATCAAGATTGCCAGGAGAAATATCAATAACCTCAGATATGCAGATGATACCACCCTTATGGAAGAAAGCAAAGAAGAATGAAAGAGCCTCTAGATGAAAGTGAAAGAAGAGAGAGAAAAAGCTGGCTTAAAATTCAACATGCAGAAAACTTCCAGTCCTATCACCTCACGGCAAATAGATGGGGAAATAATGACAGATTTTATTTTCTTGGGCTCTGAGATCACTGCAGATAGTGACTGCAACCATGAAATTAAAATGCACTTGCTCTTTGGAAGAAAAGCTATGACCAACCTAGACAGCATATTATAAAGCAGAGACATTACTTTGCCAACAAAGTCCATCTAGTCAAAGCTATGGTTTTTCCAGTGGTCATGTATGGATGTGAGAGTTGGACTATAAAGAAAGCTGAGCACCGAAGAACTGAGGCTTTTGAACTGTGGTGCTGAAGAAGACTCTTGAGAGTCCCTTGGGCTGCAAGGAGATCCAACCAGTCCATCCTAAAGGAGATCAGTCCTGGGTGTTCATTGGAAGGACCGTTGCTGAAGCTGAAACTCCAATACTTTGGCTACCTGATGCGAGGAACTGACTCACTGGAAACGACCCTGATGCTGGGAAAGATCAAAGGCAGGAGGAGAAGGAGACGACAGAGGATGAGTTGGTTGGATGGCGTCACCGACTCGGTGGACATGAATTTGAGCAAGTTCTGGGAGTTGATGATGGACAGGGAGGCCTGGCGTGCTGCAGTCCATGGGGTCGCAAAGAGTTGGACACTGAACACTCTTTGTTCAGTGGACTAAGCCACTGAACTGAACTGAACTGAGTGACCAAAACCATCTCAAAGCAAGAGAAATGTAAGAAGGCAAAATAATGGTATGAGGAGGCCTTACAAATGGCTGAGAAAAGAAGAGAAACAAAAGGCAAAGGAGAAAGGGAAAGATATACCCAGCTGAATGCAGAGTTCCAAAGAATATCAAGGAGGGATTAGAAAGCCTTTTTAAGTGAACGGCGCAAAGGAATAGAGGAAAACAATAGAATGGGAAAGAGTAGCAATCTCTTCAAGAAAATTAGAGATACTAAGGGAATATTTTAGGCAAAGATGAGCACAATAAAGGACAGAATGGGCAAGGAAGCAGAAGCAGAAGCAGACAGAAGCAGAGGAGATTAAGAAGAAGTGGGAAGAATACACAGAAGAACTGTACAAAAAAAGTTCTTGATTACTTGGCTAACCATGATGGTGTGATCACTCACACAAAGCCAGATATCCTGGAGTGTGAAATCAAGTGGACTTTTGGAAGCATCCCCACGAGAAAAGTTAGTGAAGGTGATAAAATTCCAAATGAGCTATTTCAAATCCTAAAGATGATGCTGTAAAAGTGCTGCACTCAATATGCCAACAAATTTGGAAAACCCAGCAGTGGCCACAGGACTGGAAAAGGTGTTTTCATTTCAACCCCCCAAAAAAAGCAATGCCAAAATATGTTCAAACTACCACACAATTGCACTCATTTCATATGCTAGCAAGGTAATGCTCAAAATCCTTCAATCTAGACTTCAACAGTACATGAATCAAGAACTTTCCAATGTACAAGCTGGATTTAGAAAAGGTGGAAGAAACAGAGTTCAAATTGCCAGTATCTGGTGACCTATAGAAAAAGCAAGAGAATTCTAGGAAAACATCTACTTCTGCTTCATTGACTATGCTAAAGTCTTTGACTGTGTGGATCACAATAAACTGTGAAAAATTCTTGTAGAGATGGGAATACCGGACTACCTTACTTGCCTCCTGAGAAACCTGTATGCAGGTCAAGAAGCTACAGAACCAGACATGGAACAACGGATTGGTTCAAAATTGGGAACAGAGTATGACAATGCTCTAATAGTTAACATGCCTATATAACTTATATGAAGAGTACATCATGCACAATGTTGGGCTGGATGAATCAAAAGCTGGAATCAATACTGTCAGGAGAAAAAAGTAAAAAGAAGAGAAAATTAAGAAAACAAACAAACAAACAAAATATTGTCCAAGGAAATATGAACAACCTCAGATATGCAGATAATACCATCCCAATGGCAAAAAGTGGAGAGAAACGAAATATCCTCTCCATGAAGGTGAAAGAGAAGAGTGAAAAAGTTGGCTTAAAACTCAACATCTAAAAAAACAAAGATCATGGCATCCACTCCTATCACTTCATGGCAAAGAGATGGGGAAAATATGGAAACAGTGGCGTGTTTTATTTTCTTGGGCTCCAACATCACTGCAGATGGTGACTACAGCATGAAATTAAAAGACACTTACTTGTTCCTTGGAAGTAAAGCTATGACAAACCTAGACAGCATATTAAAAGGCAGATACATCACTTGCTGACAATGATCTGTATAGTCAAAGTTATGGTTTTTCCAGCAGTTATGTACAGATGTGAGAGGTGGAACATAAAGAAGGCTGAGCACTGAAGACTTGATACTTTTGAACTGTGGTGTTGGAAATGACTCTTGAGAGTCCTTGGACAGTCAATCTTAAAGGAAATCAACCTTGTATATTCATTGGAGGGATTGGTGCTGAAGCTCTAATACCTTGCACACCTGATATGAAGAGTCAAATCTTTGGAAAAAACCCTAATGCTGATAAAGATTGAGGGCAGAAGGAGAAGAGTGCATTAAAGAATGAGATGAATGGATGGCATCTCCAGTTCAATGGACATGAGTTTGAGCAAACTCCGGGAGATAGTGAAAATAAGAGAAGCTTGGCTTGCCGCAGTCCATGGGATCACAAACAATTGAACACAACTCAGCAATTAAATAACAAGAGCGATGAACAGGGTAAATATATGGGCATATATATAAATAATGTATAATGTGTAATATATGATATATTGCTATGTTTTGGAAAATTTTAAATGATATAACAATAACAGCAGAAGAATATTAGAATATGTAATCAGAATAAAGTGTTCTAAAGCCTTTGCATTGTTGTGATAATGAAAAAAATACTAATTTATACTGAAATTTAATAAGGCAATGCATAGATTCTTCACCATTTTTCTGACAGTCTGAGAAAAGAAAAGGGCTTCTCTGGTGGTTTAGTGGTAAAGAAATCTGCCTGAACATGCAGGAGATGCATATTCTATCCCTGGGTCAGGAATATCCCCTTGCAAAAGAAATGATATCCTTTTTTCTTTCTTTTTATCAATTATGGAAGCTTTTATTTGGTAATATTTTTCTCCTTTTTATTTTATTTTAAATTATGAAAGTATGGTAACACAATTAAAACAACTGCAAGTGGGTTTGAAAAAGAGAATGATAACTCCTATTTTCTTTAACATGTTCTCTGGTTAATCATAAGGATATTTTTAATTTTTTTTAATTGGAGGATAATTACTTCATGATATTGTGTTGGTTTCTGTACAGCAATGTGAATCAGCCATATATATATATATATATAGATGTGTATATACACACACACACACACACACCCTCTTGAATGTCCTCACACCCTTCAATCAGCCTCTTGAATGTCCCTCACACCCTTCTCCACCCCACCCCTCTAGGTCATCACAGAACACCAGTTTGAGCTCCCTGTGTTACATAGCAATGTCTCACTGTGAGTGTGTTAGTCGCTAAGTCGTGTCTGACTCTTTGTGACCCCATGGATTGTAGTCTGCCAGGCTCCTCTGTCCATGGAATTCTCCAGGCAGGAATACTGGAGTGGGTTGCCATGCCCTTCTCCAGGGGATCTTCCTGACCCTGGGATCGAACCCAGGACTTCTGAATTGCAGACAGATTCTTTGCCATCTGAGCCACCAAGGAAGCCCAATATGTTCCACTAGCTATCTACTTTAAGCATGATGGTGTATATATGTCATCGCTACTCTCTCTGTTCATCTGCTGTGTCCACAAGTTTTTTTGCTATATCTGTGTCTCTATTCCTGCCCTGAAAATAGGTTCATCAATACAATTTTAAATGTCTCATGGATGATTCTAATGTAAAGTGAGGGATGAGAATCAATGTTCCATGTTATCAAGGATAACAGTGCACTGATATCCTAATTCTATTATATTTTACTTACTATTCTATGGTGCAAAACTTCCTAGGGAAAGACTTGTTAAAGATGAAGATGTCTGGGCCCAAAACAGCAGAGATTAGGATTTGATGAATCTTGAGACTTGTCCAGGAGTTTGCATTTTTCAGGGTCATCAGGGAATTCTGATGAAGATAGCACTACCCTTTGGAAATATCCTTCTGAAGATACTGAGCACATTTATCCTGATGACATATTTTTCAATGTAAACTTGAAGGGTGGCTCCTCTTTAAAATGCCAAGTAAGAAGAATCTAGAGACATCCATCCATGGAGATCAGGAAGGGGGATCTCCTTTAAAAAGGGGGATGTGCTTCTCAAGGCCTGCTTTGGCATTGCTGAAGGGTAAAGTGGATGGGGATTTACTTGCGGAATAAATTCCTGAGAGCACTTCCCATGGTGGCCCTGGAGCCTGAAGGTGGATGTGAACATTGAGACCTCTGCCTCCTTTTATTCGGGAGAGTTTGGAAGAGGAGAAGAAAGGAATAGAAGTGGAGAGTGTTGTTCCAATATACATTTACCTATGAAACTTTCAAAAGAATGCTTCCATAATTTCTGGGTCTGATGCAAAGAGGGACAGACCTTAATAAAGGACCTAGGAGCAGTGGGACTCCTAAGGGAGCTGTGGGTAGGGGAAAGATACCATCTAACAGGAGCTCTGCTGGGAGCACTGTCAGATTAAAAGGAGTAAAGCCAATATTCTGTGATAGGATTACTTGGTGATAAGAAGAGCCGGGGTGAAACTGGACCCTTCTCACTGGAAATCACGTACATTGTGGGCATAAGTCTCCCCCTGAAGAGAGCAAGAAAAGCTTACAGACTTAGAATACCCGAGACCACTGTCTACACACCTCTGACAGTGTGACCCATGTCTGAAGAAGGTATCAGCCTCCCCAATCTATTTACCTAGTTCTAGGCCTGGAGGGAGACAGATTCAGAGCTGGGCTAGGACTGAAACTGGAGAAAATGTTCCTCCTCTCATCCAGAAGGCCCAGAGCCACAGTTCAAGACTATGTGGTGGGACAGTTAGGGAAGAGCAGAAAAAGAACATCTGAAGGAAGTATTTATTAATTCACGAAGACTATTTCAGTTAAACCTCACTGAACTGATATCCCTCAGTAAACTGGTTAATTGCTACCTAACAGTAGACATGAGATATCCTCAGCTCTCAGTGCCTGGACATTTCCATTTATCCCTTTCTCCTTAGGTCTCAGTAACTCCCCTGAGAGTCACATTACACGTCATTTCAAACAAAGGCTACATCCTCAGCAGGTCCTAAGTGGACTTACCTTTTCTTCTCTTTTCCCTGTTATCTGGATAAAGATCTTGAGTTCAACATTCGGGCTCAACAAAGATCTTATGCTGATGCTGGGGCCGCAGCACTGATGGCAATCAATGCCAGCTGGGAGCTGTGGGGTCACCAGATGGGCTAAACTTGAGCTATTCCAACACAGGCAAGGTTGGGCTGGGACTACTTGTCCATCAACCTGGCTTTCTCTCCTCATGCATGCTTGGAGTGTCGAGAGCTGCCTTGCAGGTGGAAAACAAGTGCATTACCATAAAGCTCCAATTAGAGAGCCTCCCGGGCAGGCTGATCTGAGCCCTTTACAAGAGCTGCTGAAGGCGGCCAAGTTCTGCCCCAGATCTTCATATTCAGTCACTCAGATGATACAGGAAGTTACAAAACAGAGATTTGGAGAAGGAATTCTGCCCAATGAGTTTGGCACCTGAGAGGTACACACAGACATAGCTTCTGGTACAGGAAAGATTAGAAATTAGTAAACAGATCAGTTTCTGGTTTTAGCATGTGGACTGGGAAAAGACTAATTCTCTCCTTTCTGAAAGCATGCTTTGGCTCTGGGATACTCTGTGCTATCAGGGATGCTTATAATTCATATGTTTTTACAAAAATACCAGGAAGATCAGTGGGAGGACAGTCTTTCCACTAGACTATGAGCTATATCTCTATGGTTATGCATCACTTTCATAGTAAAGCAAAAGCTAATATTGTTAATTCAATCTTCACTAAAGTATTACAATACAAGCATTTATTTAAAGATAAAGTTTCCTTTTCTAGATTCAAGATGTTTGGTTTTAAATCTTTCATTCTAGTAAGCCATAAACAGAGTTCTAGTTTCTAATTATTAAACCTCTACACACACCTACACACACTTTCAATAAAAAATTAGTGAGCAAAAGCGAGATAGTGAGGAATGAACAATAACCCTTAATATATGTCACAAAAATAACAAATTATCTGAATTTAGACAAAGTAGTAGAATCTGGTCTATGTAAGGGTTAACATCAGCATTTTCTTTATTTCTTCAAGTCCAAACACCTGAATCAATAGTTAATCTAAAATAATCAAAAGCTACCAAATCCTAGTCTTTATCAAATATGTGCATGAAGGATGTAAATCTTCCATGAGCCCAGGGTCACTTTGATCCTTTCAGTGGCTCGTGAACCAGCACGTCTGCTCATACAGACAAAGGAGGCGGGCACCACAGCTGAGCCAGGAGCTGCAGGAGGGTCTTTGAAGGGAGGGCAAGGATGAAGGTGAGTCTTAGATTGCTTCAGAAACTGAGACTAGATTTTTCTAAACTCAGTCTGGAAGAGAAAGACAATGAAAAGTGGAATTTTTATCAATTGGACTCGTCTTCTGATCCTTCTCTATTGCTGTCTACAGGTTGTGGGGACAAAATATTATATTCAGCGGTGTCCTGATGAAATCAAGTTGGATTGAATGATGCTTAAGTGCCTCTGCCCCAGAAAGATCTGAAACTTGAGGTCAGAAACCTAATTATTGTTACCACAAGGGACTAATAGGGGAAGCAATGGCCCTAGGCTATTTGCAAAGTGTTTTAGCAGAAAAAAAAAGTATTTCTCATTCATCTGTAAGTAATGAATTTGCTTGATACCCTTGTATTCCCAAAACCTAAAGTGGCAGTATTTTAATCTTTTTTAAGGGTTTTTTCATCAATTTTATATTCAAGGATGGTTCAGAGATAATCTACCAGTTATCTGAGGAGATTGTGAGACACAGCCAGTAAATGAAAGTCAAAACTTACATAGGCCACTCAGCCACTCTCCAATGGTTATGTGTAAATACAGGTAAACAAGCCATTTTGCTCAGAGTGCTCAAATGAGGAGCAATAAGAAAGTGGTTTTAGATGACCTGTGGTGGTTCACAGAATAGATAATTTATGAGGCCAAGGTATAAACATGGTTATTGTTATTATTCTGAAGTCTCCTAAATAAGGCCGCATTGCCAATGGCTTATTTGCTTATTTTTTCAGGAAATCCCCTGTGGAGAGACCAGCAAGAGTCCTGCTGGTGAAAGACCACAGTTTTTATTACATAACACACAAGCAAAGTTTGGAAGCCTGGGTTTTTAATAAGAAGAGTCCAAGTCCAAGTTTCCAGAGTATGGTTATAACTACTCATGTTGCAGTTTCAGAACAAATGCCTCTGAAGGAGCTCTTGACTGTAAATTTCACTGTACTAAACTTACAAAAAAGTATTATTTATTTTTAATTAATGATTGCATTATAATATTGATTTAATTTCTGTCATACATCAACATTAATTAACTATAGGTATACATATGTCCCCTCCCTCTTGAATCTTCCCCCCATCTCCTGCCCATTCCTACCCCTCTAGGTTATTACAGAGCACCAGTCTGAGCTCTCTGCATCATACAGCAAATTCCCATTGGCTATCTATTTACATATGTTAGTGTATGTGCTTAAATGCTACTCTATCCATTCATCTCACTCTCTCCCTCTTCTCCCCAACTCTTGTCCATGTGAAGTGAAAGTCATTCAGTCATGTTTGACTCTTTGTGACCCCATGGTCTATACAGCCCATGGAATTCTCCAGGCCAGAATACAGGAGTGGGTAGCCTTTGTCTTCTTGAGGGGATCTTCCCAACCTAGGCGTCAAACCCAGGTCTCCCACATTGCAGGTGGATTCTTTACCAGCTGAGCCACAAGGGAAGCCCACTCTTGTCCATGTCTGTTCCTTATGTCTGCATCTCCAATGCTACTCTGCATACAAGTTCATCAGTACCATCCTTCTAGATTCCATATATATGTGTTAATATACAACATTTGTTTTTCTCTTTCTGACTTACTTCACTCTGTATAATTATCCACCTTATTATCATCCACCTTATTAAAACTGACTCTGGTGTGTTCCTTTTTATGGCTAAGTAGTATTCCATTATATATATGTACCACAGATTCTTTATCCATTCATCTGTCAATGGACATCTAAGTTGCATCCTTGTCCTAGCTATTGTAAATGGTGTTGCAGTGAACTTTGGGCTACATGTGTCTTTTTCAGTTTTGGTTTCTTCAAGGTTTATGCCCAGAAGTGGTATTTGCTGGATCATATGGTGTTTTCCCCTTTCATGGATCATTACCTTGTTGTGGTGAATGGGCTTGCATAACTCAATGAAGCTATAAGCCATGCCATGCAGGTTACCCAAGACAGATGGGTCATAGCAGAGAGTTCTGACAAAATGTGGTCCACTGGAGGAGGGAATGGCAAACCACCCCAGTATACTTGCCATGAGAACCTCATGAACCACAAAAAAGGTCAAAAATATATGACACTGAAAGATGAGTCCCCCAGGTCTTGGGAAGATTGGAGGAGAATCATTAATAGCCCCAGAATGAATGAAGCAGCTGGGCCAAAGCAATTCAAAAGTGTGATAATGACAAACTGTGGAAAGTTCTTAGAGTGATGGAAACACCAGACCAAGACCATCTTACCTGTCTCCTGAGAAACCTGTATGTGGGTCAAGAAGCAACAGTTAGAGCCCTGTATGGAAGACCTGGTTGATTCAGTATTGAAAAAGGAGTATGACAGGGCTGTCTGCTGTCACCCTGTTTGTTTAACCTATATGCTGAGCACATCATGAGAAATGAAAGGCTGGATGAGTTACAAGCTGCAATCAAAACAGGCAGGAGAAATATCAACAATCTCAGTTATGCAGGTGACACCACTCTAATTGGCAGTAAACAAAGAGGAACTAAAGAGCCTCTTGACATGGGTGAAGAAGGAGCATGAAAGAACTGGCTTAAGATAAATATTAAAAAAAAAAAAAAAACCCTTAAGATCATGGCATCCGACCCCATTACTTCATGGCAAATAGAAGGGGAAAACCTGGAAGTAGTGACCGATTTCCTCTTCTTGGGCTCCAAAATCACTGTGGACAGTGACAGCAGCCATGAAATCAGAAGACAATCGCTTCTTGGCAGGAAAGTGATGACAAACCTAGACAGTGTGTTGGAAAGTGGAGACATTACTCTGGCAACAAAGGTCCTTATAGTCAAGGCTGTGTTCTTCCCAGTGGTCACGTACGGTTGTGAGAGTTGGACCATAAAGAAGGCAGAATGCCAAAGAATTGATGCCATAGAACTGAGGTGCTGGAGAAGACTCCTGAAAGTCTCTTGGACAACAAGGAGATCAAATCAATCCATCTTAAGGGAAATCAACTCTGAAGATTCACTGCAAGGACTGACGCTGAAGCTGAAGCTCTAGTATTTTGGTCACCTAATGTGATCAGCCTACTCATTGGAAAAGTGCCTGATGCTGGGCAAGATTGAGGGCAGAAGGAGAAGAGGGCATCAGAGGATGAGATGGCTGGACAGCATCACTAATGCAATGAACATGAACTTGGGCAAACTCTGAGAGATGGTGGAGGGACAAGGAATCCTGCAGTCCTTGTTGCAAAGAGTCAGACACAACTGGATGATTGAACAACAACAATAGTGGTTTTATTCCTAGTTTGTTGTTTTTTTTTTAAGAAATCTCCATACTGTTTTCCATAGTGGCTGTATCAATTTACATTCCCATCGACAGTGCAAGAGGGTTCCCTTTTCTCCACACCCTCTCCAGCACTTTCTGTTTGTGGATTTTTTTATTATGGTCTTTCTAACAGGTGTGAGGTGGTATCTCATTGTAGTTTTGACTTGCATTTCTCTAATAATGAGTAAGGCTGAGCATTTCTTCGTGTATTTATTTGCCATCCAAATGTCTTTGGAGAAATGTCTGTTTAGGTTTTTTCCCCGCTTTTTGATTGGGTTGTTTGTTTTACTGGTATTGAGTTGTATAAGCTGTTTGTATGTTTTGGAAATTAATCCTTTGTCAGTTGCTTCATTTGCTATTATTTTCTACCACTCTGAGTGTTGTATTTGTACCTTGTTTATGGTTTCTTTTGCTGTTCAAAAGCTTTTAAGTTTAATTAGGTCCCACATGTTTATTTTTGTTTTCATTTCCATTATTCTAGGAGGTGGATCACAAAGGATCTTGCTATTTGATTTATGTCATAGAGTGTTCTACCTATGATTTTTTCTAAGAATTTTATGCTTTCTTGTCTTATATTATATTTTTAATCCATTTTGAGCTGTATACAGAAAACTATAAAACACAGATAAAAAAATTAAAGATAACATAAACAAATGGAGGGATATTTCATGCTCCTGGGTTGGAAGACTCGATATTGAGAAAATGACTATACTACCAAAAGCAATCTACAGATTCAATGTAATCCTTATCAAATTACCAGTGGCATTTTTCACAGAACTAGAACAAAAATTTCACAGTTCATATGGAAACACAAAAGACTCCAAATAGCAAAGCAATCTTGAGAAAAAAGGATGGAGCTGAAGGAATCAACTTACCTGATTTCAGACTATACTACAAAGCTACAGTCATTAAGGCAGTATGGTCCTGGCACAAAAACAGAAATATAGATCAATGGAACAAGATAGAAAGTCTGGAGATAAATCCACGCACATATGGACATTTTATCTTTGACAAAGGAGGCAAGAATATACAATGGGAAAAGCCTTTTCAATAAGTGGTTCTGGAAGAACTGGACAACTAGGTGTAAAAGAATGAAATTAGAACACTTCCTAGCACCATACACAAAGATAATCCCTGTACTAATCTTGAGGCGGGGTCGAGGTAAGTAGAGATATCATAGAGGCAGGAGTCCTTCTGTCAAGGCAGTGTGGATACCGAATGCTTCCAGCAAAAACTGCCCAGCAAGACTCAAACCTTGATATGTTACTACTTTTCCAAAACTGAATAAAAGTTGTTTATAACTTGCGGTTTATTTTTATAATCATTGTAGCATATTAACTATTTACCACATGGTCACATGTAGGGCTAACACAGAAGCATGGAGAAAGATGGTTTGAATCTGGTTTGAAAAATAAGCATGGTGATAATAACAATTTCACAAAATTGTTGTCAGAAAATAACTAGAAAAGGAGAGGTCTGTGCACTCATGTATTCACTATATACAGTTACATTTTTATTGTGAAAAATGCAAATAAATGCACAAGTTTGATCAATTTTCAAAGATTTGTTACAAAGTGGATATGTAACGACGACCTAGATCAAGAAAGTTCCTCTGGCTTCTCGTAGTCACTACTCTGTGCCTCCAGTAATCACTATCTTGATTTCAAAATAATCACATTTTTGTGTTTATTTCTAGTTTTCAGCCTAAGCATGAATATTATTGACACATTAATGCTGTCTCTGAATACTACAATTTGGTTTCATTTGCACTTTGAAATTCATATAACTGTAATTATACTATATGTATGCCTTTTTTCAGGCTTGTTTACACAGTATGTCCAGGTTTTTTTTTTTTTAATTTATTTTTTTATTGAAGGATAGTTGTTTTACAGAATTTTGTTGTTTTCTGTCAAACCTCAACATGAATCAGCCTTAGTTATACATATATCCTCTCCCTTTTGAACCTCCCTCCCATTTTCTACCCCATCCCACCCCTCTAGATTGATACAGATAAAATACTATCTATTTTACACATGGCAATGTAAGTTTCCATGTTACTCTTTCCATACATCTCACCCTCTCCTCCCCTCTCCCCATGTCCTTAAGTCTATTCTCTATGCCTGTTTCTCCATTGCTGCCTTGAAAATAAATTCTTCAGTACCATTTTTCTAGATTCCATATATATGCATTAAAACAATATTTATCTTTCTCTTTCTGATTCTTTTCACTGTGTATAATAGGTTCTAGGTTCACCCACCTCATGAGAACTGACTCAAATGTGTTCCTTTGTGTGGCTGAGTAATATTCCATTGTGTATATGTACCACAACTTCTTAATCCATTCATCTGTCAATGGACATCTAGGTTGCTTTCCATGTTCTAGCTATTGTAAATAGTGCTGCAGTGAACAATGGGATAAATGTGTCTTTTTCAATTTTGGTTTCCTCAGGGTATATGGCTAGGGGTGGGATTGCTGGGTCATATGGTGGTTTTATTCCTAGCTTTTTAAAGAATCTCCATACCATCTTCCATATTGGCTGTATCAATTTACATTCCCACAAAAAGTTTAAGAGCATTCTCTTTTCTCCACACCCTCTCCAGAATTTATTGTTTGTAAACTTTTTGATGATGGCCATTCGGACCAGTGGGAGGTGATATCTTTTATTGGAGTTAGTCCTGTAGGTGTGGAGTGCCCGTGTGACTGACTCCAGCCCCTCCATGAGTCAGACTGAAACAGTGATCTAGTACAGGCCCCAAGTCCCAGGAACACCAACCAGGTGTTCATCATGGACCACAGGTACATCAGCAATGTAGTGTGGCCCAAAGTCTCATGTAGACAAGACTTGTAGGAAAGAAGTAATCAGGGTTAGAAAGATGTAAAATCTTCCCATTCATTGGGAGAGTAGTAAATTAAAAAGAAAAAGATTTGAACAACATGACTCCACAGATGCAATGAAACAGAGAGCTTGGTGCTGCCTGGAGAGGTTGTAGCTGTGTTATATAGTAGAGAGGTGGTATGTGAAGATGGAGAGAGACAGAAAGGACCCTAACAGGTGCCTTACCATATACTCCAGCCAAACCAATCCTTCCAGACTACTCACATCTTGAGTTTGGTTTCTTTGATTTCTAGAAAAGGTGTCAGAAAAAGGTTTATATGGATTCCTATAGTGTCTATCTGTGGGAGAAAGGGAATACCAGGGTAAGGATAAAAGGTATATATATATACATATACATACGTGCACATGCTAAGCCAAAAAGTCATCCTCCCAGTCCATGAACAAGGGTGAGGAGGATCTGACAAGGAACTCAACAGAATTTTCAACCCCATGAGCCTAAATCATTGTTTTCTGCTGGAAGTTGTAGAATGACAGGATAAACATTATGAAGTAAATATTGCACACAATGGGGAGGGAATTAGCTGTGTAATTTCCATTAATGCTAATGAGACTTTGGTGGTTAATTTCCCATGCCTTGTGCTGAATATTTGCTCCAATTAGTTATGTGAAGCTTGTGCCACACTGTTCCTGATCAAGTTTTCACTTTGGGGGAGGGGTGCAGTGGGGAGTGGGTAATTGTCCTCATCGTTTCCTCGGGTTTCAGATGGTGAAGGCAAGGCTGAAGTCTAATCATATTGATTTTTCCTTCAGATGAAAAGTCTCTGAGAAACTAGCACCTTGCCAAAACTTTTGAAATGCACACCCCCTTGGAAATCATTGTTTTCATTAGTAAGCTACCTGCTGGGGCATTCTCTTAGAGGAGACAGGTTTATTTTCATTCATTTATTTCACCCCAAAGAATAATTTCATCTCTATTCTCATTAGACCTACAGTTTGGTTTAACATCCCTATTACTTCCATGATGATGCTCCAAATAATAGGAAATTAGAGGAGATGTGGGAGTGAGTTTTAGAGGAGCACAGTTGGATGGAACAGTCCATAGCAAGCTTTTATTCCTGTGTGCCAGATAGGGTTTACTGTTTTGTCCCTAAGAAATACATGTATATCTCATTTATGGCACCTTTTATGCCTGTCTTATATATATATATAATTATTTTCCTTACTAAATTGTAAGCTTCCTAAAGATTGGGACAGTGTTTTATATACCTTTACTTTCTCTACAGATACTTAGTAAAGCACTGGAGTCTCAGTTAATATTCACTAATGAATGAAAGTATAACACAAAACTCTACACCAACATGGGTATAGAGTAACATAAAGCAAGTTACAATACCAAATAGAAGGTCTTTTTAAATCAAAATTTAGGATACATATAGCCACACCATATATATTTTTAGAACATCAAAAAAAATTGCTTTTAGCATGTGAGAATTGCCTTGAAAATAATTTCAGAAAGGAAATAATAATGTGTTTGAAACAAACATAGGGGGTAAAAAGAAAAGTAGGAAGAGACGGCAGATTTTTTCTTTTTTCAGTAAGCTTGTGGGAAAGATATGAAAATGGGGATAAATAAAACCCAGCCTTCAAGCTGGATTCAGATGGTTTTGTGGGTCAAGAAGCACCCAGTGCATCAACAGAGGGGACCACAACGTCATGAGCTCTGGAACAAGGAGAATGAGGACTATATTACCCTGGATGTTGGGGAAAGGACTTGATAAATATACATTCAAATAGGCTGCCTTGAGACTTTATTTCAAACATTTCTGTTAACCTCACAGCTCTTCTTCAGGACAAAAGTGGGGTCTGGTAGATGTGAGAACACAACTGCGATCATGAATCAGAAAGGAATTACTAAATTTGGATTGAGAAACATATTCTAGCAGAAAACTACAAACTGTTCCTCCAATGTATATTCTCCATAACAAACAAAACCGAAATTAAGTATCCTATTGAAACCTGAAAAAAAAATCCTGAAAAGATATTAATAAGTAAGAGAAGATAAGCAAAACCAATTGTATAATATCTGTCCTGATTATACATAAAGCAGGCAAAATGTCACTAATACAGTCTTCAGTTAATAGGTATGTAATTAATATAGGCTGAATATATTAATGGATAGTCTCAAAGCATGCCACCTTTATTGGAAGATATTATTTTCAAACTTTCTTAATAGGTCTAGAAAAATAACCCACCATCAGAAAACAGGCATTTCCATGTCCTAATCATCAGATTTCTCTTCCTTCTTTGTAAAATAATCTCAATTTACCTTTACTACATCTACAGTAATCATAGCTAACTTGTACTGGATGTTTCCTACACGTCAAGCAGGGTTTCCCAGGTGGCTCAGTGGGTAAAGAACCTGCCTGCAATGTAGGAGGTGCTGGAGATATGGGTTTGATTCCTAGGTCAGGAAGATTCCCCCGGAGGAGGGCATGACAACCCACTAGAGTATTCTTGCCTGGATAATCCCATGGACAGAGGATCCAGCAGGTTATAGTCCATAGGCTGCAAAGAGTCAGACACAACTGCTGAAGCAACTCAGCATGGCACAACACAGCATCTGTCAAGCAATACTCTAAACTTCTTATAGGTGTGGACATCTTTAATCTTCCTAGTCATTCTATGATGCAAATATTACTATGATTATCATTTTATAAGCGTAAAAAATACAGCATAGAGAGTCTTGGTAGCATGCTCAAAGTCACTAGGCATTTAAAAAAACAGGATTTGAACCCAAGATGCCTGACTCCAGATCCCCTTCCTTCCTTTCTTTCCTTCTTTTTTTTTTTTTAACACTTTCTTTTATTTTTATTGTTTTTTAATAACACCAAAAACATGTTGCACTGGAGTACAGCCAATTAACAATGTTGTGACAGTTTCAGGTAAACAGTGAAGGGACTCAGCCATACATATACATGTATCCATTCTCCCCAAACCTCCCTCCCATCCAGGCTGGCACATAACATTGAGCAGAGTTCAATGTGCTATACAACAGGTTTTTGTTGAGTATCCATTTTAAATATAGCAGTGAGTACATGACCTTCCCAAAGTCCTTAACTATCCCTTCCCCCCAATAACCATGAGTTTGTTTTCTAAGTCTGTGAGTCAGTCCTTCTTTCTTTAATAAGAGCATCTTTGAAATATACTCCACATACTGTTATGGGATTATTGTGTTCTCCCCCAAAATTCATATGCTTAGTTTTTAACTCCTGCTAATTCAGAATGTGACCATATTTGGAGACAGGGCTTCACAGAAGTGATTACATCAAAATGCATTCATTAGGATGGCCCTAATTCAACATGATTGCTGTCTTTATATGAAGAGGAAATAAGGACAGAGGTAGATACAGGGGGAAGACAATGTGGGGACATCAGAGGATAAAACAGCTATCTGTAACCTAGGAAAAAGGCCTGGAATGGATCCCTCACAGGTCACAAAATAATCCAATCCTGCTGATACCTTGATTTTGGCCTTGTAGTCTCCTATGAGAAAATATATATTTCTATTTTTTAAGCTATCCAGTATGTGATACTTTGTTACTGCTGCCCTAGCAAACCAATACACATGCCATCCACTTTACTTACTTAACATGTACAATTACCTACTTAACATGTACAATCCAGTTTATGTCTATTCGCTACTGTCGTACAACCATCAACACAATCATTTTTAAAACAACTCATCACCCATCAGAAATCCCTACTCATAAGCTGTCACTCCTCATCCACAGCCCCTAGCAACCACTAGCCTACTTCCTGTCTCTATGGAGTTGCCTATGCTGGACATTTCATAAAAATGAATGATACAATATGTGGCTTTTTATGTCTGGTTTCCTTGACTTAGAACCCACTCTGTTAACAAATATGTGATACTGTCTTACTGCCTCATCTCTTTATTCTTAACTTATCAATATATGACAATAAATTTCTAACCATTACTGTTAATACACATACAGAGTCAAAGGCACTCCAAAATAATCAACTTCAGACAAATCACTGAAATGTATAACTGCATGGAGGAGTGACTGAAATGCAAGCCAGTAATAAAATGCACCAAAAACGTAAAAATGTGTGCATAAAAATTAACCTAGAATATATTGACATTTTCTCCTGAATTACATGAATAGTCTTGTCTGCATTTCTGGGGTCTTCAAATGCCTTCAAAGAATTTCAGTTGCCCCCTCCTTGTTTCAGGCTTCCCATGTGGAGCTAGTTAGCAGTAAAGAATTTGCCTGCCAATGCAGGAGACATAAGAGATGCAGGTTCAATCCCTGGGTTGGGAAATTCCCTGGAGAAGGACATGGAAACTCACTCCAGTATTTTTACCTGGAGCATCCCATGGACAGACAGAGCCTGGCAGGCTACAGTCCATGGGGTCGCAAAGAATCAGGCAGAACTGAAGCTACTTAGCACGCACTCCTTGTTTACTGCCTTACTAGTGATATAGGTAAAAAGAGTGAGAGAGACACTTCAATCTACCATTTTAAAAAGTCGTTTCCCAAGAGACCCTGGGGAAAGAGAAAAATGAAAGACCTATTCATTTATAGACTTTCAGACCCATTTTGGGCAACTCTGCCCCTGAAATGCTCTGTCGTCTATAATCTACTATTTACAGGTTAGTTAACATCATGGCTTAGAGGCATGAAAGTCTGTATCAGTTCTGTGGGTTTATCTGGAAGGAATGTGATATAGAAAGGAAAACTTGTTTTCCTTAAATTATAAAGAAATAACTGTACAGGACCAAGCTTTCATTTTGCTTGTGTTTGAATTTTAGTCTCATCTGAGTGTGAAAACCCAAGTGTGAGACTTGGGTGGATGAAACTAGCAGCTTAGCCTGCTCTATGTGATCTAGGGACACCATATGTTCATAAGATCAGATTTCTCTGGCAAATTTATGGGAGAGAAAATGAAACCTGGAATGCAGAATAGGAAGTAAGGGAGAGCAGTAATCATCACACAACTTCACACAGCTTCAGGACTTGTAGGGGTGGCTTTTGACATTCTTAGGTCATAGAAAGACTGAGAAAATACTCTGGAAATAGTGTTAACTTCTCTGCATCTTTCTTTCAAGAAACAGATCTTTATAGAACATCTATTGTACATCCCTGCCCTATGCCAAGCACCAGACTTGAGATAAGCAGTCAAGAAAACACTGTCCTGGAACTTCAGGATTGTAGAAAACATCAACACTTTTGATACAAACAGTAAAGAATTCCATTAAAAGAGCAAGCCAGAAGAGGAAAGGAATTTTGTAAGCCAGGAAGGCTACAGGGAGAAAACAGATAAAATTTGGCACAAATGGTCAGGAATCTTTTGGTCTCAGATGATAGAAATCAAACTGAAAAAGGAATGCATTCATTAACCAAAACCCCAGGAACATTGCTGGTTTCAAGCATGTCGGGATCCAAATGTGCAAATGACATCCTCATTTTTGTCACACTTTCACACTCTCTACCTCCATCCCTATCTCAGCACTCATCTGCTCACAGGTTCTTTCTTTTTCTGGAAGCTCTCTTCATATGGCAGAAATCTCTGAGCACACAGTCCTCACTGTGACCCCAGAGACAAACATCTTTCCTCCCCAGTTTCCACCTACCTAGTCTCTTAGAGGCATGCTTACTGTGTCTGTCTGGATGTGATATCCACCAGATATCACCTTGTGGACAGAATAGCATGGACAGAGGCCTGGGATACAACAACCTGGCCAAATACTTATCCCTGAAACCAAGAGTAGATGAGGCACTATGACTGAGTCTCCTCAAAACCCATGAGATGGAGAAGAGGCAATCAATAATAAGGCAAATGGAGAAGACTCTTGAGAGTCCCTTGGACAACAGAAGATCAAACCAGTCAATTCTAAAGGAAATCAACCCTGAATATTCATTGGAAAGACACGTGCTGAAGCTGAAGCTCTAATACTTTGGCCACTTGATGTGAAGAACCAACTCACTGGAAAAGACCCTGACAGTGGGAAAGATTGAAGGCAGGAGGAGAAGGGGATGACAGCGGATGAGATGGTAGGATCACATCACCGACTCACTGGACATGAGTTTGAGCAAACTCCAGGAGATGGTGAAGGACAGAGGAGCCTGGCATGCTGCAGTCCATGGGGTCTTAGAGTCAGACGTGACTTAACAATTGAACAACAACAATAAAAAGAAGAGTGCTGGACAGACACAAACAACACATATCCATCAGCTCAAGAAATTGAAAGAATTTTGAATAGGCAGAGAGATAGGGATAGAAAGCTAAGAAAGCATATAAATGATAATATGAATAAAAATCATACCATAGCCTGAATGCTTATGCCTCTCCCCAAATTCATTTTCTCGATATTTGACTGTGGTACCTTAGGGAGGTAATTAATTCAGGAGAGCAGAGTCCTTGTGAATGTAATTAGTTTCTCATAAAAGAGATCCCAGAGAACTCCCTTGCCCTTTTATCATGTGAGGACACAGGAAAAAGATGGCCATCTACGAACCAAGAAACAGAACTTCGAATCTACGGGAGCTTTGATTGGGCTTCCTAGACTCCATAACTGTGAAGAATAAATTTGTTATTTATTAGCTACTCAGTCTATGGTATTCTGTTACAGCAGTCTCAAATGAACTGAGAAAGTTCAAAGGGATAGATGAGAATGGTATGTGTGTTTGGGGTGGGAAGGAGGAAGTGAGTGGAAAATAGATTAATTATTAAAAGAAAATCCAAGTATGGATAATGTAACATTTTCTCTTCTTGTTACTTCTCGCACTTCTTGTCCTTACAAGATTAACCAAGAAAACCTTTGTTGAAGCTCTGATGAGCATAAAAACCAAGCTAGTTGATCTAACATAAGATGTATGGCTACCTTTGTAAAGTTCGTAGCCTAATTATAGACACAAGATATACACACACATAAAAGGCTGTCTAATGATGGATGCTAACAGATTAACACACAACCAAGTTTAGTACTCCAAGATAAATCTTCCTTTTCAACACAGCCCTGACTTGGGGTTAAGATTCAATATGACGAAACCAGGCCTTTTGAGCTTCCTGTTGGGGCCCCACTGAACCAAGGTGGGCTTCATATTGCAGCTTCTTCCCCAACCTGTGAAGGTCAGATTGTAGTTCAGAAAGAATCCTGGTGACATAAATTATGTAAAAACAACCACTTGAGGGTGTTAAGCTGAACTGAAGTCTGAATTTAACTGCCCAGCAAATCACTGAAAAGGGACTAGAGTAATATCTTTAATAGATGATATAAATACTTGGGGCATAAAACTGCCTATTCTACTTATTTCCATTACAGCAATCTCCTCCCTCTTTCAGACCTGATTAGGGCAGATAAACAGGCTCTCAAGCATCCGCTTTCTGAGCATGTGGATTTTTCCTAAGTGCACTGCCTTCTCCTGCATTACCTAAACTTATCTGTTTGGGTTTAACCTGAGACTCGTGGCTGGAAGACTAGGAGCAGCAGACAATGCAGGCTGTTTTGCAGAAGACACTTGGATTACTAGAGTTCATAAATTCCTGTGTTGGATACCATACCAGTTTGATATAAAATATGTCAAAACCTATCCTGATCCTAAGTCATCCTCTAAGCTCCATCTCTGTGCTGCTCAACCCCATTTCTACCTCTTTTGATGACCTTGAGCCCATGAATTTGTCTAACCTCCTATTCTGACTACAATGGTCTGCCTTGTGGGGTAATTTTCCATGATTACATCCTTTGACCCAAAGTTGAATAAAGGAGGGATTGTCTGAATCTGAGACACTGTTTTATTTTTATAGTTCAAGGGGTACCAAAATGTCTCGGGAGGCAGCATGGGGGAACAAAATAGGCAGAGTTTTGAAGATACAGGGATTCAGTCTTGAAACCATTTTTCTCTCTGAGTCAGAGCTGTTGTTGTTATTTTTGTTTTCTTTTTTTTTCCTGTAAGATGGGAATAACTCCACCCAACTCCTAACTGTAAGAATTAAAATGAAACAGTAAATGTCTTCTCCTTTCTCACTCTCTCTGTTTGTTTTGTTTTTCTTTTCATGATATCCATTAATGTGCCTTCTGGATGCTTAATGAATAATGATGACAGGTTCAGCTGTTCTAAAATGTGGAGTCATGTGCCATATCTCTTCTCCCTCTCTAAATTCCATCAACACTTAAATATTCAGCAAAGTCCTCATTCTTTAATTCTCCAATCATTATGGCTTTTACTATGTTCTACTGTTTCCAAGAACCCTTTGAACTCTATTTACTCAAATAGCTAACTACTTACCTTTCAAAATTTTACATCCATTATTTTTCCTTCCCCATGAAACTCCTTTGATGGCACTTTTTGCCCTTTTCGTGTATTTCCTTATGATTAGAAAAGTACTAGTCCTTCAGTAGAAACAATAAATAGTTATTGATCAGCATAAGCAAAAATAATACCACAGTCAATAATGTACCAAGAAGAAATTAGTAAATTATAACAGTGGAGACTACAAAAATTTGGTATGAGTCAAACACTCTTCTGCTTTAGCAGACTATCTTCTTGAAACAAAAGCATAAAAGTATAGAAGCAAACACTAAGATACTCTTAGGAAGCGGAGAAAGCAGTTATTGGAATTTTTCAAGAAAAGGCTTTGTAAAGAAGATAAAAATTTTGAGAAACTTCAAATGGCTCTAGTTGCAAGGGTACAACTAGAAACAGCTTGCAGAACTTTAGATAATGCTATTTTCTTATAATATATGGGCCATCAATCAGCTGGAAATGCGTAAAATATAGCTAATTCCTTAGGGGCCACTTTCCCAGCCTAATGGTGGTGCTTCTCAGATTTCTGTGTTCCCTCCCATCTGTGACCACATAGATAAGCACTTCTGTGAATACTTCTGCCTTCTTCGTGGTTTCCCAAACATAGGATTTTGTTTCTAACTAAATTTTAACTTTCTTTCATAGAAAGACTTTTCCCATCTTCAAAAAACCTAATACAGACCTGAGACTACACAGAGAGCATGCAACAAATATTTCGTTAGACTTATTCAATTTCATCCATTCCAAATATCACTGCAAAATCCAGACATATCTCAAAAGCCCACTATCTGTCAGTGAGGAAACACGTGACAGAGTGCCAATAAAAACAGCAATTCCTTTTCTAAAGTCCTCTAGGAAGTGAAACTGTGTTGCACAATAGAGCATAGCAATCTGAAATCCTAAATACAAAGCAAGGCTCCACATGCAGAAATGAGGCTCATCCCCCACGCACTGGCCTCTGGTTACTAAGAGAGGACTCAGTATCCTGTCCTTGGATGCCTGAGTACACCTTCTATTACACTAACTGAGATGAAAATCCCAAGGGGAGAACATGACCCTAAAGATTTATCTGATGATATGGCCATATTAGATCCTCTCAAATCCTTTAATTTGCAAAAAGTCCCAAAGTCGGTGAACCAAACAAATAGCAGCTCTCTCCCCATGCTGTGTAACTCAGGTGATATTTATGGACAAGGAAAAGTTCTGTGTTCAGCAATTTCCTAATCAACTAAGAACAAATGGAGAAAGCAAATCCATGAAATAGGAAAGGGCAAGACCACCGAGCTATGACTTAAAAGGCGGCAGAGAAATGTTAGTGCCATTACGCCACTGAGCCTCCTGCCCCAGTCCAGATGAATTCATCAGAGACGCTACAGAAGCTGAAACTTGAGGAAATTGCCTGAGGATCTTAAAGCTGTAGGCTTCCCCCAGAGGCCTATAGAAGAGGGCCCTGCAAAGGAAAGTGGGGTGGGGGTGGTAGGGGGTCAAAAGGCCTCAAATATCCCTGACACGTCTCCTGGATTCTTTTTTTTTTTTTTCTAATGGTATGTGATTTATCATTGACTATCACTGATTTATCATTATCTAATGGGATGTGATTGATCTGGTAATAAATTCAAATTTAATAAATCATTTAAAAATACATACTACCTGCATGTCAACGCCTGAGAGGGAAGCTGCAGACCCTCCAAAGCAGGTGTGGCCCTTCTTCAAAACATGAGATATTTCAGAAGCTGGCTTTCGGTTTTACTTTTGCCTCTGCGTATGAATGAACTGTCCTTCATCTGGACTACCATCTCCTCCACTTTTCTATCTTCACTAGGTTTGCCTCTGAAATGTTCCAGGCAGATGAACCATATACTGCTGTTATTTTCCAGCTCTGTTGGAAAAAGTCTATTTCAAACCATGGAATTCTGCAAGAAAGCCTTCCCTAAAATTGACTTAACTGCCTCCTGAATCTCAAATTATTTCTTCACATCTTAGGTTCATAGGAAAGCAAATAACCTGCTTCGTCTTTATGACTATGTTTTTATTTTCAGATTCAAAAGTAGAAGAAGACTTCTGAATTTAAGGAATACAATGACAGAATCTCTCCACACAGTGAGCATGTGAAGGTACAAGAATGAGGCGACATCAGAGACCAAAGAACGGAAGAGGATGGTTCTCTCTCCTTTCAACTTCCTGCTGTTTCTCACATGGGGTCTGTGCCCCAGAGAACGGGGGCATCCGCACAGAGGCCCGCACTCTCTCCTGAAGCGTGCTGGCTGTGGGAAAGGGCAGCCCCGCAGACTCTAAATTCGTTTTTTGCTCCTTTTCCATTTCACCCATAAGGTAATTACGAGTTGTGTAGCATGGAAAGACAAAAATAATCTGCTGAGGGGATTTTTTGCTTTCTCTGAAACTTAAATTCAAGTTTATTTAGGTTGGTTTAAAATCTGTTTCCTCATCTCTTTTTCTCTTTGGCACTTGAAACCCAAATCTAGAATCACTTTTCTTAGATTTCTCTTTTCAGTGTGAATGAGTGTATTAACTTGGCAAGTTTCTATGATCTCAGGTTTCCTAGATTCTCCATGAAGAGATGTGTATTATTCCCTACTGGTTGCAAATCATGCAAATAGGACTGGAAAGATTATTCACAACTTATTATGGCCATAACTTTCCAACTACTCTATATCTGTCCATTTTTGCAAGAAGATGGAAGTGAGTCAAGAAGATTCATGGACAGGCTAGTTTGGTCAAATAATCAGTTTCTTCTTCTTCTTCTTCTTTTTGTGTGGAAACTTCAGAACATGACAATAGACAAGTCTGGAGCACAGTATATCAGAGAGGGCTTGAATCTAAGCATCTGTGCAGTTAAGAGCATGACAAGTCCTGAAGCAAGTAGCAGAGGTCAGCAAAGACAAAAGTTAAAATCTGGGATTCTTTTCAGAGGAACTGGAAAACTAAACAGCAGCCGAGTTAAAGATTCTTATTCATCAGCATGTAAAAATCTATCTAATGAATTAAAAACAAAATGGTATTGCAGAGACAGTTAGGAAAATGCACTGATTATAAGAACACAGATTTTTAAAATTTATTTATTTTATTGGAGGCTAATTACTTTACAATATTTTAGTGGTTTTTGCCATACATTGACATGAATCAACCATGGGTGTACATGTGTCCCCCATCCTGAACCCCCCTCCCACCTCCCTCCCCATCTCATCCCTCAGGGTCGTCCCAGTGTTGTTTTGGTGTTTTAAAGGATCTTGGTAAGGAGAGAAAATATAAAATAGCAGGATATTTTAATAAGGAGAGTGAAAGCAAAGTCAGCTATGGCCACTAACTAAGATGAAACCAGTCCAGTAAATGGACTTCCCAGATGGCTTAGTGGTAAAGAATCCTCCTGCCAAAGCAGAAGATGTGAGTTCTATCCCTGGGTCTAGAAGGTCCCCTGGAAGAGGAAATGGCAATCTACTCCAGTATTCTTGCCTGAGAAATCTCATGGGCAAGAGGAGTTTGTGGGCTACAGTCCACAGGGTCACAAAGAGTCAGATGCGACTTAACAGCTAAGCATGCAGCATGCAGTCCAGTAAATACTGACCTATGGCTCCAAATATTCATCACAGAGTCCTTCACATCACCCTAGATTCCTACCTCAAAGCATGGTTGAAGAACATTTGCTATCAAGGCAAAGAATATCAATTTTTACCCTTCTCATCTCCAATTTTTGTGGCTGAAGGTTCTGACTAAAACAGTGTCTGTCTAGGGTATGTAGGAGCAGAATCTTGACAAGAGATCTAGAGGGACTACAGAAGAACATTCTAGGACAAACCCTACACTTTACGACTAAAAGAGACATTGAGATCACTAGCTCCAGTGCCTGCTTGAACTGCTTTAGGGCAATGAAGGATTCTTCATGCTGTAGAAGAAGGTCTCTAGGCTCAGAGACATTCCCGGGGCAAGGAAAGTTGGGGGCAGACTAGAATCAAGGTGTCCCATGTCTCAGTTATGACCAGGGTCTTCCCACTGTGCCACACGTCCACCTTTTCAGTGTGTGGTGAGAAGACCTCCTCACATTTACAGAAACTTTAAAATTAATTAGTGTGTTGGCTCCAGAGGAGATATTGTAACCTGTTCAGAGTAATAAAATCAGCAATGCACAGTATTACTTTCCTCTGTGAAGAGCTTGAATAAATAAGACATTTATAAGAATGAGTGGAAAATCTGAAATGAATATCCCAAGAACCATGAAAAAATAAGCTAAGAGAAATTGAATTTTCTTTGACTCTCTTAGAGAGGTAGTGGTTTAGGATTTTATACATAATTTATAAGGAAAATTGTCCCATTCACTCAGGCATACACCATATCAGTTTGTGGGAAAGATTAACCAAGCTGTCTTTTTTTTTTTAATTGAAATTAAATATAGGTATGGAAGAAAATGAATTCTGAATAAAGAAGAATACAATGAGTCACATGGCCAAAGTCTTATCAGAATTTACATGAGAGTCTTTTTTTCTTTTTGACTGAGTAGCTTTGAATTTATTTATTGATCAGTAATAACAAAAGCTCCTCAAAGTCTCACTTAGTGCTAAAGCTTCCTGTTCTCACGTTTCCTCCCCTCTAAGGAAAGCTAGGCCTTGACATAAATATAGCACATACCTCTCTGGATATCTATGATTTCAGTAGCATCAGGAAAGTACTCAGAGCTGGTCTCTTAAAATGTTATAATCAAGTCCATCCTTGGAAATTTTTTACTCCGAGAGGAACATTTAAGTTGTTAGTACCCCCAGAAACACTGGACTAATTTCTGCACCAAGGCATTGCTAGGTGCTTCCCTGATAGCTCAGTTGGTAAAGAATAAGCCTGCAATGTAGGAAACACTGGTTCAATTCCTGGGTCTGGAAGATCTGCTGTAGAAGGGATAGATACCCACTCCATTAAAGATACTCCACTCCATTGAGTTTTCTTGGGCTTCACTCTTGGCTCAGCTGGTAAAGAATCCACCTGCAATGTGGGAGACCTGGGCTTTATTTCTTACAAATAGATGAGAAAAGAAGGGAAGCTAAAGGCAAAGGAGAAAAGGAAAGACACATCCATCTCAATACAGGGTGCCAAAGAATAGCAAGGAGAGATAAGAAAACCTTCCTCAGTGATCAATGCAAAGAAATCTTGGAAAAGAATACAATGGGAAAGACTAGAGATCTCATCAAGAAAATTAGAGATACCAAGGAAGCATTTCATGCAAAGAAGGGCTCAATAAAGGACAGAAATGGTATGGACCTAACAGAAGCAGAAGATATTAAGAAAAAGTGGCAAGAATACACAGAAGAACTATACAAAAAAGATCTTCATGACCCAGATAACCACAATGGTGTGATCACTCACCTAGAACCTGGAATGCGAAGTCAAGTGGGCCTTAGGAAGCATCACTATGAGAAAGCTAGTGGAGATGATGGAATTCCAGTTGAGCTATTTCAAATCCTAAAAGATGATGCTGTGAAAGTGCTGCATTCAATATGCCAGCAAATTTGGAGAACTCAGCAGTGGTCACAGGACTGGACAATGTCAGTTTTCATTCTAATCCCAAAGAAAGGCAATACCAAAGAAGGTTCAAACTGCTGCACAATTGCACTCATCTCACATGCTCAATTCTCCAAGCTAGGTTTCAACAGTATATGAACCGTGAACTTCCAGATGTTCAAGCTGGATTTAGAAAATGACAAGGAACCAGCAATCAAATTGCCAATATCTGTTGGATCATTGAAAAAGCAAGAGAGTTCCAGGAAAACATCTACTTCTGCTTTACTGACTATGCCAAAGCTTTTGACTGGGTGGATCACAACAAACTGGAAAATTCTTAAAGAGATGGGAATACCAGACCACCTTACCTGCGTCCTGAGAAATATGTTTGCAGGTCAAGAAGCAACAGTTTGAACTGGACATGAAACAACAGTGAAAGAAAGTGAAAATGAAGTCACTCAGTCATGTCCAACATTTTGTTACCCCGTGGAGTGTAGCCCACCAGGCTCCTCTGTCCATGGGATTTTCCAGTTAAGAATACTGGAGTGGGTTGCCATTTCCTTCTCCAGGGGATCTTCCCAACCAGGGATCAAACCCAGGTCTCCCACATTTCAGGCAGATTCTTTAACCTCTGAGCCACCAAGGAAACAACAGACTGGTTCCACACTGGGAAAGCAGGACATCAAGGATGCATATTGTCATCCTGCTTATATAACTTATATGCAGTTCAGTTCAGTTCCGTTGCTCAATTGTGTTTGACTCTTTGCAACTCCACGGACTCCAGGAGGCCTGGCCTGCCTCCCTGTCCATCACCAACTCCCAGAGCTTGCTCAAACTCATGTCCACAGAGTCAGTGATGCCATCCAACCATGTCATACTCTGTTGTCCCCTTCTCCTCCCGCCTTCGATTTTTTCAAAAATCAGGGTGTTTTCCAGTGAGTCAGTTTCTTGCATCAGGTGACCAAATAATTGGAGTTTCTGCTTCAGCATCGGTCCTTCCAATAAATACTCAGGACTGAATTTCTTTAGGATTGACTGGTTGGATCTCCTTGAAGGTCAAAGGACTCTCCAGCACCACAGTTCAAAAGCATCAGTTCTTCATCACTCAGCTTTCTTTATAGTCCAACTCTCACATCCATACATGACTACTGGGAAAACCATAGATTTGACTAGATGGACCTTTGTCAGCAAAGTAATGTCTCTGCTCTTTAATATGCTATCTACAGTGGTCATAGCTTTTCTTCCAAGGAGAAAGTCTCTTTTAATTTCATGGCTGCAGTCACCATCTGCAATGATTTTGGAGTCCAAGAAAGTAAAGTATCTCGGTGTTTCCATTGTTTCCCCATCTATTTCTATGAAGTGATGGGACTGGATGCCATGAACTTAATTTTTTGAATGTTGAGTTTTAAGCCAGGCTTTCACGCTTCTCTTTCACTTTCATCAAGAGGCGCTTTAGCTCCTCTTGGGTTTCTACCATAAGGATGGTGTCACCTGCATATCTGAGGTTTATTGGTATTTCTCCCAACAGTCTTGATTCCAGCTTGTGTTTCCTGCACCAGGCATTTTGCATGATGTACTCTGCATATAAGTTAAATAAGCAGGGTGACAATATACAGCTGTGATGTACTTTTCCCTAATTTTGAGGCAGTCTGTTCCATGTCCAGTTCTATTGCTTCTTGACCTGCATACAGATTTTTCAGGAGGCAGGTAAGATAGTCTGGTATTTCCATCTCTTGAAAAATTTTCCACATTTTGTTGTGATCTAGTCAAAGGCTTTAGCATAATCAATAAAGCAGAAGTAGATGTTTTTCTGGAATTCTCTTGCTTTTTCAATGAGCCAATGTATGTTGGGTAATTTGATCTCTGATTCCTGGTATATGCACAGTACATCATGGGATATGCTAGGCTGGGTGAAGCACAAGCTGGAATCAAGATTGCTTGATTATTATATAAATTATATAAATTAAGCAAGGAGTTTTGTTATTCCAGGTTCACAGAGGAGGCTATAAGCCCTGAAACAGCCACTACTAGCTAAATTTTGCTGAAAGTTACTTTACATGTCAAGCACTTTTCTGAGCACTTTACACACATGACCCAGGGGTCAAGCTCAGGTCTCACGCATTGCAGGTAGATTCTTTACTATCTGAGCCACTATGAAAGCCCAAGCAAGAGTTAAAAGTGAGGAAAACTTTCTCTCAAGGTTATACTTCCTAAATGGCAGGCAGTGGACTACTTCTGTATATAACTCCTCATCAAATGCACTTCCAACACTACCCTGATATTTACTGAAATGCAAGCAATTGGACTAAGGAATGGGATGATAGAACTGGTCCTATATCTGGACTTAAACATGGGTTCCTTACCTGAAGGACTCTGCTTTGCAATGGAAATTTCCTGTGGATCTCTTAGATTATTTCAAGGCATTCTATCTGCAAGAAATGAAATGGATTAAATGGGTCCCATTAAGCTTATGGTAATTTTAGCCTTTCCAACTTCTGGCAATAGAACATCCAGTGTGAATACAGGGTAAATTCCAATCTAAGGCTGTAGTTTTGATTGTCCTTTGTTATCGGCAGAGTGAATCATGCTAACCAAGATCTACAAAGAACTCTTTCTTCTGGTAACTTTGCTGACTGTGACAATGAGACCCCCCAATACACACAGATTTTAGATTTCTACTCCAAAGTGGTTATTTGACAAAGCAAACACATATCAACATAATTAAGCCATGTCATTTTGTTAATAATGATGATTGTTATTCTTCACAAAATTGGCTTGCATTATCCGGTACACTTGTTTCATTGAAGAAAAGAAAACTGAATTAAATTCATATTTTTTTATTTTCAAAGTCAAGTCAACAAATTTAACCAAGTTGTCAGGTAGATATTAGCCTCAGTGGACATCCTACTCTGAAGGAGTGGTCAGAGGGGGAAGTTTAGGTTCTAATTGAGCGCCTCCCCCAGCCTGTTCTGTGCTTTGATTTGAACAATGATGCTGAGGCTGCTCCTGCCATACACAGCAAAGGCTCTGAACAAGTCAACCACAACCTGTCAAATGCTGTTACATAGATTCTCAAGAAAGTGGCCTGAAATGGCTCCAAAATAATTCATCTTCAAAGCACCAAAGTGAAGAAGGAAGACCTGAAATTAATCAATTAACTTTATTAAATTACCTTGATTCCCTAATCCAACTGTTAAATTTGAAAGGGTTAGTCTAGTGGTGGTGTGTAAATTCACTTTTATAGACTTGACACTTTCTTCCTAAATGAAATAAACTGTTCATCTATATTTTTCTGTTAAAAACACTATTCAATAAATTTCCCCCAAACAGGGAGAGCTTGTTACAGAGGCAGTAGCAGTGGGTCTCCAGGGCCTAACAATGTTTCTCAAAGTGTGACTCTAAAATCATACGCAAGAATCACCTGGTTGGGGAAGCAGAAGGAGAGAAGAGGGGAGAATCCTTATTCAAGATGCAGATTCCTGGGCTCTAAACTCAGATCTCCTGAGTTAAATTAACTCCATGGAGACATCCCAACATCAACACATACAACACATCGCAAAGTCCTTGACATGTAGTAAAGTTTGAGAACTACTAGCCGGGTTTTTGAGGTATCAGGGCAATGAGGTCACAGGTGAGGGATGGACTGGCCTAAGACACATTCTCCTGACAGAATTTCCTAAGTGTCAATTCAACCAAACAGGCCCAGGAGTCTGGAACCCTGTGAAAAGTGAAGTAAGAAAGACAAGGGACCAGAGAACCTGAGGTCTGGCAGCTTCTGCCCTGCCCCACGCTTGGGAGGTGAGGGACCTCCCCATCAGGTTTCAGCACAGCCTGTAGAGTGATGACAAGATGTACTCCAAGACATGATAATGTCTGTCAGAAGGAGGCCTACCTATGAAATGTCGCCCTGAGCTTTGCCTCTGCCTGACGGGGGGACACAGAAGGCAGCTGAGTTGAGAGCAGCAGGCGTTTGGCCCTAAATCCAGCCTGGCTTGCGGCACCCTTCCCGGCCCTGGTAGCTAAGGCCAGACATGGGTAAAACGAGACGATGTATATAAAGCATTTAATAGAGATGCTTATTTGAAAGGTAGCTAATAAATGAAGTAAGTACGAGTGTGCTTTGAGAGTCTAGAACACTGAACAAATACAATATTTAGAAATAATAGAGAAGATGGTGATTCCAAAACAATTTAAAACTGTTATTAAACAGTTAACAAGACTTTTAACAGTGGTTTGTGACTTGAGCTCCAAGAACACTAGCAGCAGCTCTGAACTCCAATCTGTACCACCCACTTGTCTACTGTGGGCAGACAAGGCCCTAGGAGACAAAGCTCTAATCTCCTCCTCCACGCCACTTGCTGAGGGTATTTCATGCTTTGATCCGAGAGTTTTTCAACTAAGAAAGAGTCTAAATATTCTATTGGAAGATACAAATTAAAAGGTCACTATGACTCTGGTAAGAAAAGTAGCAATATTCTAAGACATGATCTCCCCTGGGCCCAAATGGCCTTAAGACGCAGAACTGTTGTCAGCCTTACTTACAATTTCTTTCCTGTTTTGTCTCCTGATGAGTAGAGTTGGAATCCCAAACCATGCTTAGAGTGAATGCAGTAGGTTGTCGTGTTTTCAGCCTTGATCTGTCTCCAGTAAAGAGCGGGATACTGTGTTGACTCCAAGGGTTTACAATAAAACCCTCTAAATCTCTAGGTTCCCTAGGCTATGCTTTGTCACAAGCACAATAAATTGCCTCACAAAGAGGTAATACTTTGAATTACTGTCAGCACCAATTCTTATCTGCTAGCAACTGATAAAACAATCAATATGGTGTTTTGTGTATTTGTTTCCAAGGAGATAAGATGTGTTCAGAGTTATTGGAAAGGCCTCCTGGTCTCCTGGCAACAGTGAGGCCCTTAAGACAAAAGCCTTAAGAACCATCACCTGTATTTGGTGACCTTGGATAAAATTCCTTACTTTTTGCCTAAAAGTTTCCCATCTGTAAAATGGGAGGGATAACAGTTAACCCAATCACCCAACCCAGGAATAAGTCAAATATAAAATACTAGAAGAGAAGAGAGGACAGAGAACTCCTAATTATTGGATATTGTTACTGTGTGATCACAAATTAATGTGAACACCAGACTTGCTTGCCCTCCATCACTGTGCTTTATAGTTATCCATTTACCTGTCTCGTCTCTATTAAAATAGGCTTGTCTTGAGATGTGGAACAACATCTTAATTATCTTTGTCTCCATAGCACCAACACAGTATCTGCATATTCTAGATACTCATTCATTATTAATACTTTATTTTTTTAATATTGGTTTATTTGTTTAATTTGGTTACATCGGGCCTTAGCTGTGGCACGCAGACTCTTTGCTGCATCATGCAGATCCTTCATTGTGGCACACAGACTCTCTGGCTGTGGTTCAAGCTCAGTTGCAGCACATGGGTTTAGTCACTCCACTACGTATGGGACCTTAGTTCTCTGACCGGGGATCAGACTCAAGTACCCTGCACTGCAAGTCAGATTCCCAACTGCTGGACTACCAGGGAAGTCCTTTAATAATTTATCAAATGGAATAAAATAAGGAAAGAAATGAATAGATTAATAAATGAAAGTATTAAACCATTAGCTCCATTTCCAAATCAAGAGTCCCTTATAAAATATCCACGAGAAGTTCCCTAAGCCTAGAAATATGTGTTTCAAGAAATACGGTCATGATGGCTGAAAAAATGAAGGAAAAGTGTCCACAGGCATAACATTCCATTATTAATGAAACCAAAACTATTTACATGTTATTATAGTCATGTCATATTATCATATCAAGACCAGAACTCTCAAGTAATTTCTATATGCTATAGATATAAATTATTTTAACTCCAGGTAATTTTTTAGTCTAGAATCAGAAATGTCAAAATTGGCATGTAAATATTTACTGTTAAATATTTGCATGCCAGTTTGTGTTTCATTATTCAACTTTATACTGATGTAAAATACAGTCAGTATTACATAGTAAGACAGTTGTAAAGAATCTGCTCGCCAATGCAGGAGACCCAGTTTTGATTCCTGGGTTGGGAAGATCACCTGGAGTAGGAAATGGCAATCTACTCTAATATTCTTGCCTGGAAAATTTTATAGACAGAGGACCCTGGTGGGCTATAGTCCATGGGGTCACAAAGAATCACACACAACTGAGCCACTGAGCATACAGCACAAAATATATTTACTCACACCAAAGTGAAAAAAAGTATCCAGCTTGAATTTTCAAAAACAGAACAGCCCATGTAATTAGCATTAAAAAAAAAAGTAGGGCCACTACCAACACCTCCAGAACCTCCCCTCTGTGTCCACTTCTTGTCAGCACCCCAGTAGGAGTAACCACTATTCAGACTTCACACACTGCAGACTGAACCAGTTTTCCAGTTTTGAATACATGGGGTAATACTGAATGAAGTTTGGTGTCTTATCTCTTCCCCTCACAGCTGTTCACTCTTGTTGCTGGTATGGTATTCCTCTGTGTGAATACCCTACAATGTACTTAGCTGTGCTATTGTTAGTGAATATTTGGGTTGTTTCTTATTCGGTACTATTAGTAATACTGCCGCTCTGAAAATCATGAGCTTGCCTTTGTGAATACATGTTTAACTTTTTCTTACAACTAACAAAAGATTTTTGAATCTTGAATCTGTTTTCAGTCCCATCAGTTCCAGCTCTGAACATTTTGAAAACTGTCTGCCTGACTTCTCTGCTTCCAACCTGGTCTAAGCCACTTCATAGCTGATGTGGAATACTACAATGACTTCTAGCCACTCACGCTTTTATAATCCGTGTTTCACACAGCAGAAATGGCTGTCTTTTTAAAAACGTAAGTAAGATTATTTCTCACCACTCTTTAAAACCCACCAGTGGTTTCCCACGAAAGAAGGACACTGGGTGGTGTGTTCTAGAGGCTCCCCCAAAACTAGCCCCTACCTCGAGTGATTTGGAATCATTCTCTCTCAGTGTTCACTCTACTCTGCTCTCATTAGCCTTTGTTCAGGCTTCAAATGCACTAATTATGCTTTTTTTTCTTTCTGTGATGCACCTCCATTGGCAGCTTCTCAAACAGAACTCTTTTCCCTGTTGAGTTCTCAAATCAGTGTCATAGAGGCCCTTCCTGACCCCCTGATCCAAAACAGTCCCTCCTTCCAGGTCATTTTTCCATCCAGTTAAATGGAGTTCATTCCACTAACTAACATTTTTGCTATCTATTTTCTTATTTAGTATGTCACTTTTAATAACAGTTTTATTGAGATATAAATTCATATATATATCCATATATATATATATTCACATACCATGAAATGTACCCTTTTAAAGTGTACAATTCATTGTTTTTCAGTATATTCACAAAGTCATGCAAGCATCACCACTATCTAATTTCAGAACATTTTTATCCACACCAAAAGAAACCTCATACCCATTAGCAGGCATTCCCCATTTATTCTTCTCACAGTGCCTGGCAACCACTAACCTACTTCCTGTCCCTACTGCAGATTTGTAGATTTGACAACTCTTGACATTTCATATAAATAGAATCATACATGTGCTTTTGTGTCTGACTTCTTTAACTTAGCATAATCTTTTCAAAAGTCATCATCTTTTAGCATATAACAGTACAGTTGATTCTTGAATGAGGTGGGGGTTAGGATTGCCAACCCTGCATGTAATTTACAGTTGACCCTCCATGTATACGAGTTCTCTATATTCTTGATTTTGCATTCATGGATTAAATCAAGTGCAAATGTGTGTAATGCTGTAGTATTTACTATTAATACTAAAAAAAATTACACATGTAAGTGGACCCACACACTTCAGGCCCATGTTGTTCAAGTTTCAATTATACTTAATTCGTTTTTCTTTGCTAAATGATACTTCATTGTATGGATATATCACATTTTGTTTATCCATTCATAAATGGATGGATGGATGGGTCATTATTTTGGGGAGAGAGGAGGTGATTCATCATAATGTTGCCATTAACGTTTGTACACACATTTTTGGGTAGCTGCATGTTTTAATCTATCTTGGATGTAGACCTAGGAGTAGATAACAACCTTCTGATATTAGAATGCCATCCCATCTCTGCAAGAATTGACACTGCTGGTACCAAACATGTACCAACACATCTTGGGATTGAATTAATTAACCTAGGGTCTCAAAGCAAGGTTAACCAGAGTGATTGCCTTTTTGGTGATGGCAGTTTAGTCACTAAGTCATGTTCGACTCTTGCGACCTCAAAGATGGTAGCCTGTCAGGCTCCTCAGGTCCATGGGATTTCCCAGGCAAGAATAGTGGAGTGGAGTGGGTTGCCATTTCCTTCTCCAGGGGACCTTCCTGACCCAGGGATAGAACTCACATCTCCTGTGGAAATAGGGATATTTTAGGTTAAATACACAGTAGAATTTGGAAGAAGGAGTAGTCACGGATAGAACAAGCATCCAAAAGAAGAAAATTCACCTATGGCTACTTGTACAGATGAATCAGCTTGCAGAAGCCCTAGTGAAGACTCTCTAGGGGACCAAGTGAAAAAATTATTCCAGGCAGAGCAAACTGCATCCATTATCATGTGCAGAGACAGTTGAGAAAATAAATGAAGCAAATGACTTTAAATATTTGGGACTGCTGCTTATATCAAAACTGGAGTCAAATGTTCTTATCCTCTCAGCTGTGAGAATTTATCTCAAAATCCTCTTAGAATCACATTTGTGTCTCAGCAAGGTTGTTTAAGACCATCAAAGCACAGGAGCTGCCCCAGTGGAGCCAGACCAATGGTCCATCCAGCTCAGGATCTCGCCTCTGAGAGTAGCCAGGGTGGAATGGTGTGAAAAAAAAGGCAGAAGTCCTCACTGAAATGCACCTAATTGTACCATGTCAGGGCAGGGGGCTTGGAGCAATCTCTTCTGAGCCCAGCTGGTGACCAGCTTCTGCCCTGAAGCAGGAGGCCTGATGGCTCTTGTAACTTTTAGCCTGGCAGGCATAACTGTCAGCTCCATTTCAGAGCACGATTTTCTTCCCCCTGTGTCTTTAGAAAAAGAAGGTTGGACATTTACCACCCAACCAGTTTGCTGCTATAGCATTATGGCAGGCCATTAGAGTTAATTCATTAGCAAAGGGGAAGAGATCTTCAGGGAACTAGGGAGTTCAAATTGAAAATCTAGATAATTTGCTGCCATTTCCTGAAAAAAAAAAAAAAAAAATATATATATATATATATATATATATATATATATCTTATTCTTAAGCTTTTTTTTTTTTTTTTTAAGACAGATACTCTGCGTTCTGCGTCACTCGGATGTGTTCCTTAAACAAAGCAACATCCTCAGCTCACTGATCTTGTGCCTTGTAATCAGGTGACTGAGAAGCACGCATGAAGCAGTTAAGATTTGAGAGCAGAATGATGCCTTTGTACCTTCCCAGCTGATACAGTGCTCTTAGTTCCAAGTTCTTCATAGTAAAAAAGAGTATTAGCTCATCATTCTTTCATTAAAAATTGAGCCCCAAGAGACATGCTAGACCATGGGGAGACAATGGTGAGTAAGGTGGATCCTCCACTTGTGGTTTTCGGATTTCTACTCTAGTGTGAGCACAGAAAAAAAAAAATGCAAAGAGACAAATAAAAAATATATATATTTACAAACTAGTATATAATTTGCTTAATGGCGAAAAGTGAACTGTTGAAACAGAACGATTTTGCAGAGGCAGGTAAGGGGTATTACTTACCTTAGAGGTTTTAACAAAGACCAAAGATGTGGTAAAGCAGGAGAAATGAGTTTCAGCAGAGAGAAGCTTGTGTCAAGACTCGTGGGGCTGGCATGCTCCCGAACAAGTGGTGACTCATTCTAACAGAGGGCAGTCTGTGAAGAAGCAAAGTGACATGATATGTGCCATGCCTATCTTGCAGGGCCTTTGATGTCAACAGGAATAATTCAATTTATTTTCACGAAATGTAAACATTTAATTTGTGAGGCCATTGTCTGACCAGTTGACAGTCACTGAGTAGTCTCCACGAAACAGTTTTCTCTAGGACCAATTGACCAGGCTGGGTGCAACCAGGCTGCAAACCTTGCATCTGGTTCCTGTGAAACCTCTGGGAGCAGTCCAGTTCCCCAGGTGTGGTCAGACTCTCCAAGTGATGACTGCAGGGGTTAGCTGCAGGCTTCCGGGTCCACACAGCCACTCCATCCGGGATCCTCACCTGTGACACGGACTTACCCTTTAGTTTGACCTGACCCCAAAATTTGGCCAGAGGTTTTCTTGGCCCTGATTTCATCCCCTTGATCTGATGTTTTAGCAAGGACATTTCTTCCTGAATCTTTCCCTCTATCAGCCACTTAACTCAGGGCATCTAATCCTGGTGGGTCTTTCTGACCCCTGAAGTCAGGCTCCTTCTCTTGGGTAATCAGTCACACCATGTGGAACACACTATTTCAGGCTTCAGAACTGGCAAAGAAAGTAAAGTATTGCAATGAAATGGAGGGCAAGATGAAGTAGAGATAAGGAAAGGGGAAACTTCAGGGACTGATAGTTGGCTAACATGTAGCCTGGTAAAATCTGGTACCTAGTAACAGTACTGATGAGAGGCTTACTAAATGCCAAGTCCTGTGCATACTTAATATGCATCCACTCATTTGATCCTCTGTGAAATTCTATGAGAAACTTCAGTTCACTTTATAAAAGAGGTAACTGAGGCACAGAGAGGTTATGATTTGTCCAAGGTAGGAAGCATTGGAGCCACCTGACTCTGGAGCCCAGCTATAGGGAAAGATCTTGGGAACAGGAGGTGTGGAGATCTTAGTTCCAACAGCTAGGCAGCTGCTGACTCATCATACGATGGTGGTGTCATCTACCCCACAGCTTTGAATAAAGGTCATCATAAATTCCAGCTCTCTGTGTTCCCAGTGACCTGAGGGTATCTATTAAAAGTCCTTAATGAGCACCCATGAGAAACCATGTGCTACCTCTATATGCTTGGAAGGGACGACAAAAAGCACATACAAACATCCACCAAAAAAACAGGTATTTAATGAACATCTGCACAGTGCAGAGCACTTTGCTAGGCAGAGAGATACTGAAAGAGAGAGAGAACAAGCAAATGCAGTGATTGATAAGGCATTCCACATGCCCAGATGACTTGCAAAGTAGTTGGCGTAGCTGATGATAAAGCAAAGCATGTGAACTGTAGATCAGAGACAGAAATCAATGCTGCCGGGGATGCACAGGAGACCACGACTGGGCTGGGAAACAATAAACTGCCCTCAAACATGTGGTGAGGAAAGTGAACTCTAACTTCCTGATGAAAACTTTTAAATATATACGTTTGCTTACAGTCAGATAACTATTTTAGGTAACTGAGACCCAGAAAAAAATTCAAAGTATATACATACACACACAGCAACCCACACCATCTTATTGTCATTTGAATTATTGGGCTACTGAAGACAAATGTGTATAAGGGGGCTTAAGAGTTGGGGTGAAAGCAGGAAATAGGAGGATGTAAAGCCACTCTGGGCTTCCCTGGTAGCTCAGACAGTAAAGAACCTGCCTGCGAAGTGGGAGACCCCAGTTCGATCCCTGGGTTGGGGCGACACCCCTGGAGAAAGGAGTTGCAACCCACCCCAGTGTTCTTGCCTGGAGAGTTCCACGGATAGAAGAGCCTGGCAGGTGACAGTCCATGAGGTCACAAAGAGTCAAATGTGACTGTGTGACAAACACACACACAGCCGCTCATCTTGTATGTTCATTTGGGAGAACTAAGGAGACCATATCCTTTAGATTAGCTCATTTCTGGTTGTCAGAAGGCCCAAAACCCACAATGCTTCTCCCCAAGAGAGCATGAAGCTATGGTTTGGACACTGGAAGTTGTCCTTCGCCTCACCAGCAGTGAAGCAAAATTAGTAGGGGAGTTTTTGGTTTTTTTTTCCTATGATATAGCTCCCTGTGTTCTATCCCAGGCTGACAAGATGAGCCTGGGCATATGGAATAGTTTTCTAGATGATTCCAATGCCTACTGCTCCAGGAAAGTACTATTATATGGAACAACAGTGGGAAATGTACAATAATTGCCTGAAGATTCACAAGACAGAAAATCAGAACTTTTACTCACAGGAATGTCTCTTAAAGGGAGGTGGAAACAACTATTAATTAGGGACTAGATTTAACAGAAAGTCAAAGTTAACAGTAAAAGAGAATACCAAATGTCATAGATCATGGCATCTGATCCCATCACTTCATGTCAAATAGATGGGGAAACTGGAAACAGTGACAGACTTTATTTTGGGGGGTGCCACAATCACTGCAGATGGTAACTGAAGCTCTGAAATTAAAAGATGCTTGCTCTTTGGAAGAAAAGTTATGACCAATCCAGACAGCATATTAAACAGCAGAGACATTACTTTGCCAACAAAGGTCCATCTCGTCAAGGCTATGATTTTTCCATTAATCATGTATGGATGTGAGAGTTGGACTAAAAAGAAAGCTGAGCGCCGAAGAATTGATGTTTTTGAACTGTGGTGTTGGAGAATACTTTTGAGAGTCCCTTGCACTGCAAGGAGATCCAACCAGTCCATTCTAAAGGAAATCAGTCCTGAATATTCATTGGAAGGACTGATGCTGAAGCAGAAACTCCAATCCTTTGGCCACCTGATGCGAAGAACTGACTCATTTGAAAAGACCCTGATGCTGGGAAAGATTGAAGGTGGGAGGAGAAGGGGACGACAGACAATGAGATGGTTGGATGGCATCACTGACTCGATGGACATGAGTTTGAGTAAACTCCGGGAGTTGGTGATGGACAGGGAGGCCTGGTGTGCTGCAGTCCATGTGATTGCAAAAGTTGGTCATGACTGAGCAACTGAACTGAATTGAAATGTTATAGAAAATCACAGTCTTACCACCCCTCTTTCAGTGTACCACACAAAGATCACTTAATTGCATACTTCCCCTAGGCACCTATTTCCACAGTTTGTTGTGTTTTTTACTGTTTCATTATGTTTTAATGGGGAATCAATTCTGGGTCCAACCCTACAAGAGATATTCTGGGAAGTTTAAGTGGAAAACACATTTTCTACTTTTAAGGGACTTATTATGAGAGAGGATATTTCAGTACATGAAATATTTAAATAACAATATAGACAATTTTGTGATAAATGAATGATTATAAATAAAGCTTGCTAATGGAAGCTCACAGATCTTACCTCCAACTATGTTTTGTTTGGCCTGTATGGTGTTGAAAAAAAATAGCCACTATTGAAACACTGAGAGATTTCATATACTAGTAATCAAGATTTTTAACTTCTCTTGAAAGCATTTCAAGCTCTGGCTTCACACTGGGGTCTGCCTTCTTGCCTGGGCAGGTGGAACTGACTGGTAGTGGTATCTCATTAGCCAAGCTGGGAGTAACCTGTGGTCTTTCATCCCCATTGTTCCCTCGACGTGCCTTAATCATGGCTTCCTTACTCATCCCTTTTCTCACTTGGCCTATCTGTGTACTAGAGAAGAAAGTGAGAGTATTGTGTGCTAGAATGCTGAATTCCAGACCAGAGGGATCTGGGACTTAAAAGGAGATAACTCATTGTATGGAGAAGGAAATGTCAACCCAATCCAGTAATTTTTGCCTGGAGAATCCTATGGACAGAGGTCACAAGAGTCGGACATTAGTTAGCAATTAAACCCCACCACCACCTCATTGCATATCAGGCTTTTTGACAAATGCAAAGAAATAAACTTTAAAATTCCCATCCTCAAATATAAAATATGTATTTACTTTACCTATCATTATTTCCTCAGGATATCCTGCCACCTAGATTCATTTATAGTCATTAAAGAAAGCAACATACATTTGTTTTCTATGTCTGAGTCTGTTTCTGATTTGTATATAGATTTATTTGTATTATATTTGTTTTTAGATCCCACATAAATAATTACCAAAGGGGACAAGGAATACAGAGGGACAAATTAGGGGTATGCAGTTAATAGATACAATCTACTATACATAAAATATATAAACAATAAGGATTTACTGATTATCCGGGGATTATGCCCAATATCTTGTAATAATTAATAATAGAATACAACCTGCAAAATACTCCCAAAACTGAATCATTATGTCATATATCTGAAACAAATATGGTATCATAAATCAACTATATTCAATTTTAAAAAAAATCCAAGGGTGTTCTTCAAATATTTGGGGATATAGATGTGTTTGAAGTGTCTTCACCCTCTAAATATTTGCATAATAGTGAAGGACACAGCACTTGTTAGAGGAGATGACGTTTTACCATCCAGAGAGTAAGCAGGTGAGTTGAAAATGCTAATCTGGAGACCTAGTACCCTGGAGAAGCTTAAATTAGGTGGGAAAAGTGGTCAGCAGTGCAGGGTCTCTCAAGTCCCTGGAAGAGAATTGGGAAACAGAAAACTCTTACAAGTTTGAAGTCTAGGATGTAACCATTCTATTTGCTTTTGACAAACTGCAATCTAATTGTAATCTGATGACCTCAAAGGGGACTCCTCAGTGATTAAATTCAGGAATCAATAACCATGTGCCTACTTTTATATTTTCATTTCCAAACCATAGAACTTAATGAGGGAAATTCAAGGCCTTATGGAGGATTAGAGTCAAAAATCTCCCCCTTCAGAAAAAGAAAGAAAGAAAAGCCTTAAAAATAAGAAAAGCCCCAGTGGTCTGACCTGGACTTTTAAAATTTGGCTGCAGCCAGTGTTGTCAAAGGCCCCAGCCATTATTTTTTAATTTCTCATTGACAAGGCAAAACTTCCCTGCAGATGGAGATTTGGGACTTGTTATCTCCATTTTATTGTCTTTTTTGCCAAGAATTGCAGGGCTGATAAAAATGCAGCTTCAGCCAACAGGGAGGGAGGAACAGACAGTGAGGCCTCAGCATTGCAGAGAAAGGCTGTACACACTCCCCAAGGAGGCAGGAGAGGCTGCTTGTTTAGTAGCTGGCTGTAAAAAACAATGAAGAGAAGAGGTGGTGAGGTAGGAAGAACTAGGGAAGGAAGAAGAGAGATAAAGGGAAAGTCAGAGGGAGAAAGAAAGGGGACGAAGGAGGCAGAAAGTGCAAGGAGAAAAAATAGAAAGAAGGAAGGAAGGAGGAGGGAGGAGAAAGAAGAAAGGGACAAAGGATATCTACACAAATGGGCCCAAACTGTTTCACTTTATGAGCTGCTATTCTCAAAAAGCAAGAGTGAAAATGTGAAAATGCTAGTCATGTCGGACTCTTTGCAACCCCATGGATTGTAGCCCACTAGGTTCCTCCGTCCATGGAATTCTCCAGGCAAGAAGACTGGAGTGGGTAGCCATTTCCTTCTCCAGGGGATCTTCCTGATTCAGGGATTGAATCTGGATCTCCCACATTGCAGGCAGTTTCTTTACCATCTGAGCCACCAGGGAAACCCCAAAAGCACAAGTATTAAGCAATAGCATAAGGCCATTCTTCCTCACAGTGCTCTGTAACATTTATGGAGGAAACTGGGAACTTCTTGTTGTCTTTGGAATAAATACAGAATTAAGAAAGTAACATTGATGTGTTTACACTATCATTTGTAAAATCGATAGCTAGGGGGAAGTTGCTATATAACACAGGGAGCCCAGCCCGGCACTCTGTGATGACCTAGATGGGTAGGATGAAGGAGGTTCATGAGGCTCAGGAGGGGTGTGTGTGTGTGTGTGTGTGTGTGTGTGTGTGTGTGCATGTGTGTATAAAATTATGACTGATTCACGTTATATGGCAGAAACCAATGCAACATTGTAAAGCAATTTGCCTCCCATTAAAATAAATAAATATATAAAAGAATCACTAGATTCTGAAGGTTTCTGAAGTCCTGTAAAATTTGTCTCCAGCCAGTCTCCTTAGCCTAGCACTAGATGTTTGTCACTCAGCACCCCTTTCCCATGTAACCCCAACCTTCTGAAGTTCCTTTAGCTATTCAAATGAAATCTGCCCAGTCTTTGCCCTTTCAAAATGTTCCCTTTGCCTAGAACCCACGCCCCTTCTTCTCTTAATGTCACTGATTTGAATACAAAGGTAAGGTGTGGGCTGCTTCTGAATGAATGAAGAGGAAAGATGGTGTCATTCTAAAAATGTCAGCAAGTTCAATCTCTATTGTTGTACGTAGAGAGCATGATTTGGGAGCCAGATAAATAAGAGAAAGGCCAGGGAGTAGTGAGAGAAAGGCTTGGGTAGGATATTTCTGGAAAAGTGTGTGAAATTCTATCCTAATAAAATTTACAGGGCCAAAAGCAGAGAAGATGTTAACGCACATCCGTGATTGTCTCCATTCCTCCAACTTCATCCAATGATCAGAGACTTATTTGTGTAATAACCACTCATGTGATGGTGGAGGAAGGCAGTCATAAATATCTAATTTCTGTGCTTGGCCAGACTTTCTTCAAGAGCTGCGCTTAGTATTTTCCCTCGACAGTGAGTCTGGGATATTCTCCTGATCAGGGGACTCCTGTGAATCATCCTTTCGAGGTTGCACAGTGAGTTCTAACTGGGCTTTTTGGAAGCCGTAAGAGATGTCTGGCAGCATCTATAGGAGACAGCAGTAAAACAGTCATTGGACCTTAGAAAAGCGGTTTACTATTCAACAACAACAAAATTCCCCACTGTAAGAATTATTCTATTGCCTATGAAATCTCAATGACTAAGATTCACACATTAGAAATTAGAAATTCATCATATTTTTGATAAGGTCTAAAGTTGAGATTTATTACTGCACCAAAAATAATTGTGTTTTTGATAATAATTCTGTCTTACACTCCAAAATAATACATAAGTGAGGGATGAGTAGGTGTAGAGATGACAAAGACTGGCCATGTTGTTGAAACTGAGTGATAGGTATGTGGAGCCCATCATTCTGCTCTCACTACTTTTATTATATGTTTGATATTTATTGTAATAACAGACTAAATTGCATATCCTATTGAATGGTCAGGTTGAATGACTTAAAGGCATTCCTATATTTAAAAGAAATAAATGCTATTAGGTAAGAGCATTGTACCATGGACTTCCCTGGTGGGTTAGATGATAAAGAATCTGCCTGTGATGTGGGAGATTCGGGTTTGATCCCTGGGTTTGGGAAGAACCCCTGGAGAAGAGAATGGCTACCCACTCTAGTATTTTTGCTGGAGAATTCCATGGACAGAGGAGCCTGACTAGCTATAGTCCATGGGGTCGCAAAGAGCAGGATATGACTGAGGGACTAACATTCTCACTTCCATTGTACCATATTGGCATTATCTTAAAAAAAAATTGTTTAATGTGTGGTTATAGCTATTATGGCAGTTGACCTTAAAAAAATAAAAGCCTAGTCATTTAAGTAAATCCAAGTTATTGTCACCATTTAACAGATGAATAAAAAAGTAATTCAAAGGAATAACAAGTGTGCAGTGAAGTTGTTCAGTCAGTCAGTCATGCCCAACTCTTTGCCACTTGATGGTCTATAGCACACCAGGATTCCCTGTCTTTCACTATCTCCCAGAGTTTGCTCAACTCATGTCCATTGAGCCAGTGATGCCATCAAACCATCTCATCCTCTGTCTTCCCTTTCTCCTCTTGCCCTTGATTTTTCCCAGCATCAGGATCCTTTCCAACGAATCGGCTCTTCATATCAGGTGGGCAAAATATTGAAGCTTCAGCTTCAGCACCAATCTTTCCAATGAATATTCAGTGTTGATTTCCTTTAGGGTTGACTGGTTTGATCTCCTGTCAGTACAAGGGACTCTCAAGCATCTTCTCCAGCACCACAGTTGGATGTAGTGAAAAGCAGGGACCAAATGATCTTTGATAACAGAGGATTTGATGACGATGGTGATGATGATGATAATGGTGATGACTAACATGTGCTGAGTGTTTATTAGGGACCAAACAATATTCTAGATTTCTTATATGTATTAATTCACCTTCTACTGACAATAACTTTATGATATTGGTACTGAGGCTTAGAGAGGAAATGTACCTTTTCCAAGATCTTTTAGATATTGAGTGGCTCACCCAGGATTCAAATTCAGACACAGATAAGTACCCAGTAGCTACTAAATTGTGCATATGATAATAATCCTAACCAACATTGATTGAGCACCTATGTACCATCCCCTGGGATAAATCATTTACACAGACTACTTTATTTAATTCACTGAACAATAATAGTTTGTAGCTATTATCACTGTCCCCATTTTGCAGATGAAAAACTTAAGGTATACTAAGGTCACAGGGCTAGGGAGTGGCAGAACCAGCCTTCTCATTATTGTGCTAGGCAGTTTCTGGTATGCCTCTACTTAGAAAAGTCAATGTAATCATATGGAGAACACTATCTCCACCAAGACTACAAGCTCTTATTCAAGTATTTCAGGCTGCTCATCCACATTCAAGCTGTCATGGTAAATAGAAGCCATACTGTTTTATCTCCTGGGTAGGTAGGCTACTATCAAGTAATGTTTATTTTTCTCATCCAGAAAGTTCTTTCCACCTGCTACCAAAATTCAAATTTGAATTAAAAACCAATTCCCAGAACAAGAGAGTAAATCAGACTTCTCACAGGGATCCCTTGAAACTGAATTTCACTAGAAGCTTGCATTTTTAGTATAAATTTAGCATATATATATATATATATGCTAAATATATATATATATTTCAATGTTTTCAGTCCCCCTGAGATGGTGACTAGAACAGTGACTTATTTCCAAATATTTTTGCTTGTTTAAGCAATTGAATTTTTCTCAAATACAGTCTTGTATAGAATCCAAAAGTAAAAATAAGGTAATATGTTAATGCTAGCTTATTTTGTGAATATAAATTTGTGACATTTACTTATATAAGTCAGTTAATGAAAACAATGAAAAATTACTTTAATACCACAAATATATGCAATATGGTTGCAGTCTCATAATAGCCTCAGCCTCACATAATTTTTTTCTGCATTTGTTTCAAATGCATTGAATCAAAAAAAAATCCTGTTTCATATATATATAAAATATAATGGGTTTTAATAATTTATCTTGTAGCCCTGAAACATGATTTTTAATTAAAAAAGAGATAATAGGAGAGTTCATTTCAAGATCTACACAAAAATAAGTTAATCTGGCAGCTAAAATAATAAAGGTACTAGTATATAAAATGTAATATATATAGGACATTTGAGTTTACATTCATTTTGTTACAGGTTTTCAAAAGTAGAGATAAATTTAATATATATTTTAATTAAAATTGTAGAGACCCTTTTAAGGCTTTAAGAAACTTAGTTTGAAAACCAAAGATGTAATTGAATCCAGAGACTGGTTTCTATTTCAATCACAGAGTGAATCTGGGAGAAAAATAATAATAATAAATATTTACATGGTACTTACTCCATGCATGCACAGTTATAAGCTTTTCACATATAGTAAATCATTTAAATCTCATATATCTCCTAGGATATTGCATCACTGACCCAATGGACATGAGTTTGAGCGAGCTCCGGGAGACAGTGAAGGACAGGGAAGCCTGGCGTGCTGCAGTCCATGGGGTCGCAAAGAGTCAGACATGACTGAGTGACTGAACAACATTTCCTAAGAAATAGATTCTACTGTCCCTCTTTACCAAGACTCCTATAGGGAAAGTAAGTAACTTCCCACAACTCACACAACTAGTAAGTAGCAGGACAGGATTTGAACCAGGTTACCTGGCTCCAGAGGCCTTTGCTCACTTTGGTTACAATGCCTTTGAAGTTGAGAAGGGGGATAATCAAGAACGCAGTGCAGAACAGCAGACGCAAGCTACAGACTTTTCAGTTTGATGCCATATACTCAACTTTCTCCATCTCCAGGGCCCTAGATAATCACACCAAAAGGTTCAACATTTGGCTTCACAACCAAATGGTCAGAACTAGGCTTTCCCTCATCCAGGTGCTAGATCCTGAATCTGATGAAAAGGTTCCAGTAGGAAATATATAGATCAGAGAGTTTATAAAAGTCCATGAACTGCTTTGCTTACCTCTCTGATCCAAGGAGACTTTATCACGCATACACCTACTCTCACTTGCCGTGCCCATTGCTTCTCCACCTCACTAGATCGAACAGAACCTGAAGCCCATCACCCAGTTTGCCTTTTTCTTTTTTCCTACCGCTCTCTGTGTAAACTCCTCAGGACCACCCTACTGAGACCACTTCTAGTGCTGTTAGAATCTAAGGATTATTCTTACAAGAAGGACATTTATCCCCCATACATTCCAAACCTGAGTGAGACAAGAGAGGAGAGGTATGAAGAATGAATTCCACTCTAGGCAATTACGTTCCTCATTCTTATAACAGATTATAACACCCAGCTACACAATCCTTTTACTCTCCCATTATCATTTCCTGCCATCTCCTGGCCATCGCCTCTCATTTGTGAATGACCTTAAGACCTGCGCAGTGGTCTTCCTCTCTGTCCCAATTTCTGCCAGTATTCTCTTAAGCTGTGTATTGACATATAAGACCCATCCAACTCTCAGATCCTTGACCCCATCATCTCCCTTCACTTCTTCTCAATCACACACTGTCACGGCTCATCTCTGGATCTTGTCATTACAAAAATGCAACCTTCTAAATCACTAAGTGGGGGATCCCACCCTCTAGTCTAACCTCCTCTCCAACTAACTCCTCTAATAAAATGTCCCTTGAAAACAGTGAGTCTGTTTTATTCAGCTGTGTAATCTCTTGGCTTTCTATCACCTCCCCCTGTCTCTACTTTCCTTCTAAATTTCCATATATTTTATGGTTTCTCACCATACTTATCTCCATCCAAACATCTTCAATTCTATTACTTCATTTTTATCTCATTCACATTTTTCCTGCCAATTCTCCAACCCTGGAAAAGCCTACTCATCTTTGTATTTAGTCTTATGGATTATATAATTTGTCGGACAAGTCACCATGAATTCATGATATCCAGCCTCAAACAGACACCCAGGCTTACCTGACAATCTTAGTGTACTTCTCTGCAATGTTCACTTTTTCATTCTCATAGAATACTGCTTCATTTTTTTTTAACCACTCCTCACTAGAAAAACCTCATTCTATATTTTATTGAGCAAACTGGGAGCCACCACTCTGGAGTTTCCACATCCTCCCCTATTCAACGTCTCTTAATCTACATGTGGAAACATCCTTCTCCCCATTCTGTCTCAGGCGATTAAGTTATCTCTCCTCTGTTCAAAGGACTCTCCACATGTGCTTTGCATCACAATTCCCCTCACCTTCTCAAAGAATTTATTTTCTCCATTGTCCCTTTTCTCTCCTACATCATCAATCTCTTTCTTCTCACCAAACTGTTTCATGTCAGTTCAGTTCAGTCACTCAGTCGTGTCCGACTCTTTGCTACCCCATGGACTGCAGCACACCACTCTTCCCTGTCCATCACCAACTCCCAGAGTTTACTCAAACTGATGTCCATCGCATCGGTGATGCCATCCAGCCATCTCATCCTCTGTCGTCCCCTTCTCCTCCTGCCTTCAATCTTTCCCAGCATCAGGGTCTTCTCCAATGAGTTGGTTCTCCACATCAGGTGGCCAAAGTAATAATGGCATTTCAGCTTCAGCATCCATCCTTCCAATGAATATTCAGGACTAATTTCCTTTAGGATGGACTGATTGGATCTCCTTGCAGTCCAAGGGACTCTCAAGAGTCTTCTCTAACCCTGCAGTTCAAAAACATCACTAGCTCATAAACATGATGTCTCTTACATATAAGATGAAATGACATTAACATGCCATGAACTTGTAGTTTTCCATCAGCTGTAGTCCAATTCCTCTGCTCTCTCCTCTGGTAACTGAATCACCTCACACACTGCCTCAGCTCTTTACCATTTAACTGTTCACTGCAGTCTGGCTCCCTCCCATCATGGCTCTGAAACTGCTCTGCTTTTCAGTAGCAGTGAACCCAGCTCCTTCTTCCTGTGCTCCTTCCTCCATGACATCATCCTCCCCTCATTTTCCTCTCTCATCTTGGCTGCTCCTTCTCAGCCATTTTCATGGTCTTATCTTTCTCTCTCTAAGAACTGAATGTCGGAAATCATTTGGGGTTTCCCCCTGCCATTTTCTTTTTTCTACATTTTTTCCTTTATTCTCATTGCTTCAAGGGACATTTGTATTTTGACACCTCCTAAATTTACAGTCTTGTTATGAACTGTTCTGAGCTTCACACTTATATATCCAATGCCTCCTTGACATGACCAAAACAGAATTCTTGATTTTATCTTAAAACCCATTTTTTCCTCAGGCTTCTCAAATTAATAAATGGCATCACCATCTACACATTTCTCAAGCCAGAAGCCTGAGGGTGTAACTTCTTTTCTCCTGCTCCTGCAAATCCACATCTGATCCATCAGCAAGTCCTTTCTCTGCTGCCATCAAACTAGACCTCAACTACTTGAGTTCCCTCCATCCCCACCACCAGCATCCTAACCCTAGAAATCACTTCTCCCTCAGCCACTGCAAGAACTTCTTCACACATGTCCTCATTTGCTTTGTCCTTCAAATTTGCTCTTTCCTTTAATAAAGTCAAAGTGACTTAACATTAGCTGTATAACTCTCCAGCTCAAAGGTTTTCCACAATTTTCCGCTGCACTTTGGATTGAACAAGCCCCACACCATGTCCCTTCCTGCCCTTCTTCCTATTCCAGTTCCATTTCACACTGCCACCCACCTCCTTGCAGTGCTTTATCAAGTAGCTCCCCATTCAGTTTCTCAAATACATAAAACTCTTCCCCAGTTAAGTTCTCCACATCAACCATTTCTTTAGCTAGATGTAGCCTTCCAGAAATCTGCTTCTTTTCATCCATCAGGCTTTAACCATCACCTTCTTGGAGGCGTCCCTCATTTTATATATATATATATATAATTTTATTATTTATATATAATTTATTATTTATATGTATTTTTATTTTTATTATTTTTTATATATAACATAAAAATAATTTTAACATATTGTATATTGTGCTATAAATACTCAGCTAAGTATTTTAAATGGATTATCTTATTTAATACTCAACAAATCTATAAATAATGCATTAATGAGAAAATAAAGACACACATAAACTTACTCAGTGACAACATATCTTACAAGCAAAGGACTCAAAACTAGAACCAAACTTTTTACCATTGTGGTGGTTTAGTCACTAATTCATGGTCATCTCTCTCAACCCCATGGACTGTAGCCTGGCAGGCTCCTCTATCCATGGAATTTTCCAGGCAAGACTACATTAATTTACATTTTCTCCTGTTATTCCTTACTCTTTATAATGTGCAGTTAAGTATTAATTATTTTTTACTTCATCTATTCATACAGGTAAAATTTATAAGGGTCTCTTATGTGTCAGGGGAAAAAAACAAGATTTTCCACCTTGTGGGGCTGTGTTCAAGTTGGGAACCTGGATCTGTGTGTTCTACAAGGCCAGGGATATGCCTTCAAACAAACATCACATCACTGATATTTGATAGATGCTTAATGGCATTTTTAAAAGTTCAAATGTGAGTCCTAAGGAATTTGTGTTTTAATAGCAATTTGATTTAAATAGCAAGAATTATGTCTTAGTCTCCTATGGCTGCCTAAACAAACTACCACAAACTTGGTGGTTAAAGTGATAGAATTTGTTCTCCCAGTGCTGGAGGCCAACTCTGGAGCGAGCCTGGCTCAAGGCTTCAGCAGAGCTGCACGCCTATTGGAGACTCCAGGGAAGAAGACTCCAGGAGAGACTGAAGAGACTCCAGGCAAGAGACTGTCCCCTGCCTCTTCCTGTTTCTGGCAGCTGTCAACATTTCTTGGTTTGTGGCCATTTTTCTCCTTCCTCTGCCTTCATATCACCCTCTCCTATATGTATCTGTGTTATTTGTATTATTTCCTTTTTCCTCTCTCTCTAAGAACATGTGATGGCATTTAGGGCCCACCTGGATAATCCATGTTGTCATTTCAAGATCCTTAATTATATATTTGGCCATATGTGATACTGTTTACAGATTCTGGGGATTAGGATGGGACACACCTTTTCGGGGTCACTATTCAGCCCACTGGAAGGAGAAAGTCCATCTGCCTTGTAAGGCTGATTATCAGGGAGGCACTGCATTCATTTCCTCAACTGTCCACATTGTTAGAAATAATCGCTAACCCTACTAAAACCCAGATTCACTTTCAGAAGCCATTAATGACTCTCTTACTGCACTGTGCAAAGCATCATCTAGGGAGCTTGTTTAAAGTCTTGATTGTTGGACCTTTGTTTTGGAAGCATCATCTAGGGAGCTTGTTTAAAGTCTTGATTGTTGGACCTTTCTTTTGGAAGCATTCCATAACCCAACAATGAAATTATTTCAATTTCATAATTATCTGACATGCATTTGTGCATTATAACAATACCCAGGAGATAATCCACACTTTGTGGACAGTGTACAAGTGAAAAACCCAAGTCAGAATCAGATAGAGATTTTTAGAAATGATGTCCAGTCTTTTGCTTTAAAATAAATGCTCTATAAAGGTGCTAGCTTGCTCATTAGGAAGCAGGGATTTGGGTACTGAGCAGAATCTGAAGAGGTTCTCAGTCTGGTGTCTTTCAGGCACCCAAAGCACTTATTTCTTTGGAGATACACTGAAGACTTGCCTAATTTCTTCCAAAGAATAATCAGTAAGAATGCATTCTTCTCAACCCTTTATGAGATCCTTGAAGCTTTTAAATAAACAGCACATGTGAGACAGAGGGGCACAGCTTCCAAAAATTGTAATGATATATTTTGTACTATTAGGTAGAGGATAGTACATGAATCATTCAGCCAAACATATTCTTCTATTTGCTCATGTAAGTGGACACAGCCTCAAATGCCTTTTCAAGTGTCTGTCTGTGAGAAACTTATAATGGTCCAATTAAGCTATGGGAGATATCGTCTTAATATTTTTTCCTGAAATAACTACCTTTCTTTTCCTGAAACATAAGACGGAGGTATGATCTTGTTTAAGGCAAGATACTGAGTGAGCGTCTTTAAACTACGTTGTGTGTCTTCTTTCTTTTTTTTATTTTATTTTATTCTATTTATTTTTTTATTTTTTTATTAGTTGGAGGCTAATTACTTCACAACATTTCAGTGGGTTTTGTCATAATTGATACATTATGAATCAGCCATAGATTTACACGTATTCCCCATCCTGATCCCCCCTCCCACCTCCCTCTCCACCCGATTCCTCTGGGTCTTCCCAGTGCACCAGGCCCGAGCACTTGTCTCATGCATCCCACCTGGGCTGGTGATCTGTTTCGCCATAGATAGTATAGATGCTGTTCTTTTGAAACATCCCACCCTCACCTTCTCCACAGAGTTCAAAAGTCTGTTCTGTATTTCTGTGTCTCTTTTTCTGTTTTGCATATAGGGTTATCGTTACCATCTTTCTAAATTCCATATATATGTGTTAGTATGCTTTAATGTTCTTTATCTTTCTGGCTTACTTCACTCTGTATAATGGGCTCCAGTTTCATCCATCTCATTAGGACTGATTCAAATGAATTCTTTTTAACGGCTGAGTAATATTCCATGGTGTATATGTACCACAGCTTCCTTATCCATTCATCTGCTGATGGCATCTAGGTTGCTTCCATGTCCTGGCTATTATAAACAGTGCTGCGATGAACATTGGGGTGCACGTGTCTCTTTCAGATCTGGTTTCCTCAGTGTGTATGCCCAGAAGTGGGATTGCTGGGTCATATGGCAGTTCTATTTCCAGTTTTTTAAGGAATCTCCACACTGTTCTCCATAGTGGCTGTACTAGTTTGCATTCCCACCAACAGTGTAAGAGGGTTCCCTTTTCTCCACACCCTCTCCAGCATTTATTGCTTGTAGACTTTTGGATAGCAGCCATCCTGACTGGCGTGTAATGGTACCTCATTGTGGTTTTGATTTGCATTTCTCTGATAATGAGTGATGTTGAGCATCTTTTCATGTGTTTGTTAGCCATCTGTATGTCTTCTTTGGAGAAATAAAAATTCAAAACATGGAGGCTAAATAACACGCTTCTGAATAACAACAAATCATAGAAGAAATCAAAAAAGAAATCAAAATATGTATAGAAATGAATGAAAATGAAAACACAACAACCCAAAACCTATGGGACACTGTAAAAAGCAGTGCTAAGGGGAAGGTTCATAGCATTACAGGCTTACATCAAGAAACAAGAAAAAAGCCAAATAAATAACCTAACTCTACACCTAAAGCAATTAGAGAAGGAAGAAATGAAGAACCCCAGGGTTAGTAGAAGGAAAGAAATCTTAAAAATTAGGGCAGAAATAAATGCAAAAGAAACTAAAGAGACCATAGCAAAAATCAACAAAGCTAAAAGCTGGTTTTTTGAAAAAATAAACAAAATTGACAAACCATTAGCAAGACTCATTAAGAAACAAAGAGAGAAGAACCAAATTAACAAAATTAGAAATGAAAATGGAGAGATCACAACAGACAACACTGAAATACAAAGGATCATAAGAGACTACTACCAGCAGCTCTATGCCAATAAAATGGACAACTTGGATGAAATGGACAAATTCTTAGAAAAGTATAACTTTCCAAAACTGAACCAGGAAGAAATAGAAGATCTTAACAGACCCATCACAAGCAAGGAAATCAAAACTGTAATCAAAAATCTTCCAGCAAACAAAAGCCCAGGACCAGATGGCTTCACAGCTGAATTCTACCAAAAATTTAGAGAAGAGCTAACACCTATCTTACTCAAACTCTTCCAGAAAATTGCAGATGAAGGTAAGCTTCCAAACTCATTCTATGAGGCCACCATCACCCTAATTCCAAAACCAGACAAAGATGTGTGTCTTCTTTCAAAAAGCAAAGGATACTTGAAAAGTTGAAAAGTGTATAAAATGAGGCAATCAGTTTTTTTGCTTGTTTATTTTGTCTTCTGTTTAATAGTTGTAGACAAATTAGGGACTAACTAGACTGGAGTTTGTTAAATCTTCCCAAAGACGTGAGAATTTTATTCAGTCTAAATATTCTGTATTCCAAATTGTTGGTCTATTTTTCCAGCCCTTCCAATGGTTCTGTGACTCAGAGCCTTCTGCTTCAGACAGCCGTGGAGCTGATAATTGCCAGTCCAGTTCTGATGCATGAGACAGGGTGTTCAGGGCTGGTGTACTGGGATGACCCAGAGGGATGGGATGGGGAGGGGGTGGGAGGGGGGTTCAGGATGGGGAGCACATGTACACCCGTGGCTGATTTATGTCAATGTATGGCAAAACCACTACAATATTGTAAAGCAAAATTAATTAATTAATTAAAAAAAAAAAGCTATGATAAACTGGAGCAGCTCTGTATTTCAGGTGCTTTACCGAGCTCAGATGGAATTATCCCTGCAGAGGCCCAGATGTGCTTCCCCTCTGCAGGACAGAGGATCAATGCATCATATAGGCTCTTTTGGAAGCATTCCATAACCCGAATTCCTGTATGGCAATTCAGGTACACATCCAGCTGGGTAAGCAGTTTACTAAACAATGCTTGAAGGGATCTGATAGTAACCCTCCCCACTCCCTTGGAGTGGAGGAGGAATGGCTCCCTGCCCTTTTATTTCTACCTCCCTCAATCACAGTCCTGCTTATACATGTGTCTCTCTTTCAGAATTCTAAGTATTCACTTTGACATTATTTTTCTGGATACAGGTATAAGGGGTGAACAGAATTTACTTTGATTTCATGCCCTTCTTAGAATATACTCATTCAGCTATATGACAAATATTTATTGAACATCTAGCATCTGTCAGGCAAACAATTGCATCATGATTTAGTTTCAAATTAATTGAAAGCTAAAGAGATTATTTTTTCTTGGCTGAACATTTATGCATTTTTATTTGTATCATGTGGATGGGAAAGATAAATTTCAAACCTTGTGTTAACTGTGAAATATATGAACGAAGTACATGTTCACACCATTATTCAGAAAACTAAACATTAGTCTCTTTAGCTAAGTGCTGGCTTTGACAATGGACACTGGGACATGAAGATGTGTTTGTATGGCCACTTATGGTTGAATTCACACTGTTGCATTTTGTATTTCACCCAGAAAAACCAATCTGGCAAATACTGACATGCATTAGTAGCACTACTTTAACAAGACCACAAATGTTAGTTAAATATCTAAATTTCACTGTAGAGGTATAGATTGCCATTTTTTAATGCTTTGGGTAGTAGAGATAGTTCTTGATTAACAGCAAAACCCCACTCTCCCTCTCTCTCTTTCCACCCCACCCCATACACCATTTGCTTATTATTTTCCCACAGATAACCAGAGGAAGGATATTTGCCGTCAAGATAGCTGGGCGTTGAGCAGCTCAGCAAGGCAGTTTGTGTGATGCCTGTGATTCCATTTGTCACAGGAGCCTTTATGAGGGAACAGAAGATATAACTTTGCCTCATTTTTCATTTCCTGTTATCGCTCAGATTTCTGTCTTCAGCTGCTCCATTTTCCTGTACCTCAACTGGAGCCGACATTATCAGAGAACCACCTGCTACCCCGGTGCCGCTGAGGCCCTGTCAGTGGTTCAGGCGGAGAGGGCTTCCTCCCAGGGCAGCAGAGAAGCTCCCTCCCACCCAGAGGAAACCACGCCTGCGGTTAAGTCCACATGTGCAGAGAGAAGCAGGCATTTGATGATTAAGTGATTCCCAGGGAGGAACATCCTTGGAATTGTAAAGCACTCTTAACTTTATGAAGCACTTTCCTACTTCTGTTTCACTAGATTTTCAGAGCAGCCTGTAAGACAGCAGAGGTGGAACAATTTGGCCTGTTTGTACTTGTGTGGAATCAGGCTTTCAGTATCTTTTGCAACTGGAAATGGCCAGACTGTGGGGTGTAGCTAAGGATAATCAATGGAGTCACTGTGTCAGTGGTGGGGAATTCAATCCAAAGATGTGCAAGGAAAGAATATATATATATAATATATGCCTGACTGCCTGCTAAGTTGCTTCAATCATGTCCAACTCTTTGAGACCCTAGGGACTGTGATTCTCCAGGCAACAATACTGCAGTGGGCCGCCATGCCCTCCTCCAGGGACTCTTCCTAACTCAGGGATCAAACCCATGTTTATGTCTCCTGCATTGGCAGATGGGTTCTTTACTATTAGCACCACCTGGGAAACCCATAGACATATATATTCAGTTATATATATACACACATATATAACTGAATCACTCTGCTGCACACTTGGAAATAACACAACATTATAAATTGACTATACTTCAATAAAAACAAAGCAAAATGCATCATTGGGAAGTCCTTTGAGCTGTGCATTGTGGGAATGGAGAAGATGTTGGTAGCAGTGAACTGGCCAAGCTTATTCTTTCTTGATGACTTTTCTAAGAGTCTAGTCCTTCAGTCTGGAACCTAACCAATCAGGTGTAGGCTTACAGATACCTCTCTTCCTCTCCTCCTTTAACACTTACCTCTGTCTCAGTCATCTGTTGTTGTGCAGTCACTCAGTTGTGTGACTCTTTGTGACCCGATGGACTGTAGCATGTCAGACTTCCCTGTCCTTCACTATCTCCCGGAGTTTGCTCAAAATCATGTCCATTGAGTCAATGATGCCATCCTCTGCTGCCCCTTCTCATCCTTCCCTCAATCTTTCCCAGCATCGGGGGTTTTTTCCAGGGTCTCAGTCATATTTCTCCTAAATACATGCTCTTGTTCCATCCCAAGCAGAGGAGATCCATGTTAGTGCAGGATTTGATGTTGGGTGGTTGGTTCAGGGTCTTGCCTCATGTCAGTCTTGACACTCTCCTCTTTTTACTGCCCCTCCCTGTGGACACATACTGTTCCAGTGCCTAGTGGCAATTCCCAACATGTGCAATATTTGCTATCAAGTCTTGTGCCTGGTTCTCATCAGTGGACCTCAGTCATGATCGTATATCCATTCCTCTGACTCCTTTAGGACCACAGTTTCTGGATAATTTCTCTTACTCACAAGAGTGGCCATTTGAAACTCTAACCCAAGGACTGCAGATTTGCCCACTGCTGATAAATGATCCCTTGATGCTCACTGCTTGCCAATCAGTTTATTCACCCAAATTTTGCCTGTATATGCTTGTCCTTATCCAAAGTTGTGTCCTTATGGCCTGTTGGGAGACCTTTTTGTTTGTTTTAAATCTCTCTAAAGTGGATGTCATGCTTGGATTATAACCTGTTGCTGTTTTCCTTTGGTATCTAGTTTTCAGTAGAGTCATTCTGACTAGTGTTTATGCCACTTAAATGGGATCTGGGGACGTGCTTTCTGGCCCTACCTTCTAGACCCCTTCAGTCTCCTGAACTGAAACTTTGTCATGTGATATAAAAATTAGAAGTCAGAATGACAGATTAGAAGATAACTCACACATCAGTTGTATCTTGCCAACAATGTGCCTCAGAGTAGGTTAGGTCATGAGACATAAACAATCAAGACCTAAAAATAGACCCATTAGGGATCCACATACATGGAGCCTTGGGAAGCTGTCTTTCAGGTGTAGATGGGTAAGAGGGGAACAGAGCCCTACATGGGGCCTCCTGGGATGCCCCAACATGCCTACACTCTCCAGACTTCTTTATGCTCTACACATATCCCTTTTTCAAAATGCACTGATTATGTTATTATACATGACCTCAACCAGTTGTGAATAATAAAATTTATGACGAACTGTGGCTTGATGTACCTCTGATGAAAAAGATACTTGACAAATTTTCACAGAAAGGACCCTGAAAGGAATGATGTTTAAATGGAGACTTTAGTGTAGTCAATGACGCCGAAGTAGATTTTTTTTCTGGAATTCCCCTGCTTTTTCTATGATGAAGGAGATGTTGGCAATTTGATCTCTGGTTCCTCTGCCTTTTCTAAACCCAACTTGTACATCTGGGAGATCTCGGTTCACATACTATTGAAGCCTAGCTGGAAGGATTCTGAGAATAACCTTGCTAACATGTGAACTGAGTGCAATTGTTTGGCAGTTTGAACATTCTTTGGCATTGCCTTCCTTTGGAACTGGAACAAAAACTGACCTTTTCCCATCTGGTGGGCACTGCTGAGTTTTCTGAATTTGCTGGCATATTGAGTGCAGCACTTTCACAGCATCATCTTTTAGGATTTGAAATAGCTCAACTGGAATTCCATCACCTCCACTAGCTTTGTTCATAGTAATGTTTTCTAAGATCCATATTACTTCGCATTCCAAGATGTCTGGCTCTGGGTGAGTGATCACACCATTGTGATTTTCTGGATCATTAAGGTATTTTGTGTACAGTTCTTCTGTGTATTCTTGCCACCTCTTCTTAATACCTTATGCTTCTGTTAGATTCATATCACTTCTGTCCTTCATTGTGCCCATCTTTGCATTAAATGTTCCCTTGATATCTCTAATTTTCTTGAACAGACTGATAGTCTTTCCCATTCTATTGCTTTCCTCTATTTCTTTGCATTATTCACTTAAAAAGGCTTTCTTAGCTGTCCTTGTCATTCTTTGAAACTCTGCCTTCAGATAAGTATGTCTTTCCTTTTCTCCTTTGTCTTTCACTTGTCTTCTGTTCTCAGCTATTTGTAAGACCTCCTTATACCACTATTTTGCCTTTTTGCACTTCTTTTTCTTGGGGATGGTTTTGATCACCACCTCCTATACAATGTTACAAACCTCCATCCATAGTTCTTTAGGCACTGTATCAGATTTAATCCCTTGAATCTATTTGTCATTTCCAGTGTATAATCATAAGGGTTTCAATTTAGGTCATACCTGAATGGCTTAGTTGTCATCCCTACTTTCTTCAGTTCAAGTCTGAATTTTGTAATAAGAAGTTCATGATCTGAGCCACAGTCAGCTCCTGGTCTTGTTTTTGCTGACTGTATAGAGCTTGTCCATCTTCAGCTGCAAAGAATATAACCAATCTGATTTTATTATTGACTATCTGGTGTTGTCCATGTGTAGAGTAAACTCTTGTGTTGTTGGAAGAGGGTGTTTGCTGTGACCAGTGCATTCTCTTGGCAAAACTCTGTTAGCCTTTGCCTTGCTTCATTTTGTACTCCAAGGCCAAACTTGCTTGTAACTCCAGGTATCTCTTGATTTCCTACTTTTTCATCCCAGTCCCCTATGATGAATAGGCTAAAGACTGAAGATAAAGGAGGGATTCTCCCAGATGGGGCAAGAGGGCCTGGGAATGGAGAACTGGTCACTGAGGGACTGCAACTGAGGCCTTCATGGGAATGAGTGTAACCACCAGATACTTTGGCCACCTGATGTGAAGAGCTGACTCATTTGAAAAGACCCTGATCCTGGGAAAGATTAAAGGCGGGACAAGAAGGGGATGACAGAGGATGAGATGGTTGGATGGCATCACCAACTCAAAGAATGTGAGTTTGAGTAAAGTCCAGGAATTGGCGATGGACAGGGAGGCCTGGCATGCTGCAGTCCATGGGGTTATGAAGAGTAGGACAGTTCAACAGAGTGACTGAACTGAACCACCAGAAGCCCCATTGTGTAGTACCACTGTTTGACAAGCTCCTGAATCAAAAGGCCTATTGGTTTCTAAGTCTCCTATTCATCCCCTCCAGTTGCTCTATCCCGAATCATGCTTAAGTTTTTCCAAAAACTTCTAATAAATTTAGAATGGAACTCAGTGACTTAGAGCTGTATTTCTTCAAGTATGTAATGTTGCAGATAATTTTAAATAATGCACAAGTTTGGCAAATAAAATTAAATAACATAGTGAGAGAGCTATTCCCTTTTCAATTCTCTTTTCATCCTTCTGATAATGTCAAAGATAAATTCTGCCTGGACCTTTACATTTTTAACATTTCTTTAACACTTTTTTTTTTTTTTTTCCTTTTTTGGCAAAGGAAGTCAGACCTGAAGCTCAGAGCTTGTGACAGGTAATGTTACTTTCCCATAAACTAGTAACACTATTTAATTATATTGTGTCTATTTTCATACTCGTTGCCTACTTATGGAAAGTAACACCAGTCATGTAATTGAGATAGTGAAGTCAAGTTTTCTTTTAAACTTCTAACTTAAGAATGGATAGTCTCCGAGAAAAAGTTAAATAAACGATAGATGCATGGTATGGGGCAGTAAACATAGGAAAAAAGTTGATGGTGATATGCAAATGACAAACTGATGGAAAAAAACTGGCTTGAGTCACATTCCAACATTTTCCTTGTGCTGCAGAATTTCTGTCTTTTTCACCTTTTCTGGCCTTTTTGCTCTCCTTTTGTCCAAAATAATATTTCAGTTGAAGCGCACCTTGATTGACTTGACAGTAAGTACACAAGCCCCTAGCATTGGAGCCTTTTATGGTATAAACAAGTATCACTAAAAGCTCAGGTATACACAAGGGAATGAGAAATTTAGCCACAGGAAAGTCAGCAACCTTTGCCTTCAGCACAAGGGAAGGTAGAATGCAGGTGGAGGAGAAAACATGTCAACACAGGATGGGGAATATATTTCCTTCCAGTTTCTGCCCCCCACCCACCCCTTAATATCTGCTATCACACAGAAGACAGGGGGAAGGGAAAGGGAGACCATAGCCCATGCATTTGGGTAACTGCTTTCTCAAAATGGAATGACATCTTCCTTTTATTTCCTTTACCCTCACCTAATTCGCCAGCATATTGTATTCCTCACACTGAAATTTGTGTGTATAAATCTTTGCAGACACAGTGAGGCTTTGTTGGGTTTGGCTGTTGGAGTATAAGGGAACATAAAATGTAAGTGAATCGAGCCCTCAGCTAGCATTTAATTGATAAGAACTAAAGCTAATATTAGATAACAAATAAATGGTCTGTTGCACAGGCATTTAATTAAACACCAAATTAATGCAGTAATGACCTACTGGAACTAACAGCCAGAAATGCTTTACTGCGCACCAGCATCTGGACGCTTTCACCTTCCAGCCCCTCCTCCTTCCCCCGCCTCCGCGGACAGATACATTATAAAGAAATACATTCACTCATATCCCACGTCCTCATGTTTTCATGTCCAGACTCATCACACATAATAATCTACTTTGCCCAAAGAAGCTTGACCACTTAGCTAACTCTTGACCTAGTCTCCCCTATCATGTGTCCCAAACCTCAGCATTTGGGACTGTTTGAAACCCTGGTCTTGTAGTCTTTGGCTGATTACATGCTGCCTTGAAGATTAATTGCAGACAGTGTGTTAGATAATGGTCTCAGGGAAGAGCATGCAAAATAGAGAAGGAGAGTGAGGAATCGATATAGGCTTTGTCTGGGCCTCTCCAGAAGCTTTCAGTTATACAATAAAACACACAATAGGTAGAAGAAATGAACTCCATGCTGATTTACTCTGCTCATCCAGGTTGGCTTTCACAGGGCTCATCTTGGCCATGCTCACACTGTTTTGGTGCTAACTCCTGTTCACAAGCAGAGAAGGCAATGGCAACCCGCTCCAGTACTCTTGCCTGGAGAATCCCATGGATGGAGGAGCCTGGTAGGCTGCAGTCCATGGAGTCGGGAAGAGTTAGACACGACTGAGTGACTTCACTTTCACTTTTCACTTTCATGCATTGGAGAAGGAAATGGCGACCCACTCCAGTGTTCTTGCCTGGAGAATCCCAGGGACGGGGGAGCCTGGTGGGCTGCCGTCTATGGGGTCGCACAGACTCGGACACGACTGAAGTGACTTAGCAGCAGCAGCAGCAGCAGCCTTCTCACAAGGTAGAGATAAACTAAAGCACTTCAGGAAGACCTCTACCATGAGGAGACCACACACAACAATGGGTAAGCTACACTTCTCTTTTTGTCCATAAGACTTTGAATCCCCCTCCTGGATGCAATGGCAGAGCATTTTCAGTATCATATTCCAAGATTCTCTGTCTCCTAGTGACAAACTCATTTTAGTGAAGAAGCATTCTCTAGGAGCCAACAGCCTTATATCAATACATTCTTCCAATTCTGGGCAATGTAGGCAGCTTTACTAGACGAGAAATAGGACTAAGTCTTGTCCAATGTGGTCTAATTTCTTCTCAGAGATAAAAAAAATTAGCATCTGAAGTATGTATGTACTTAACAGAGTGGGGTTTCCATTAATATACAATTACTGAGATAAACAGCCCTTGGACCACAGATTTGTCATGGTCAAGGGGCTTGCTAACTCAGTGAAGCTACTGGCTATGCTGTGCTGGATGACCCAAGATGGATGGGTCATGGAGAAGCATTCTGACAAAATGTGGTCCACTGGAGGAGGAAATGGCAAACCACTCCAATATTATTGCCAGGAGAACCCCATGAATAGTGAGAGAAAACAAAATGATATGACACTGGAAGGCGAGCCTCACCAGAATGGAAAGTGTCCAATATGCCACTCGGGAAGAGTGGAGGGCAATTACTAATATCTCCAGAAAAAAAAAGAAGCAACTAGGCCAAAGTGGAAATCATGCTCAGTGGTGGTGAATGTAAAGTCTGATACTATAAAGAACAATATTGCAAAAAAAAAAATAAATAAATAAAAGAAAAGAAAAGAACAATATTGCATAGGAACCTGAAATGTTAGGTCCATGAATCAAGATGAATTGGTTTGGTCAAGCATGTGATGGCAAGAGTGGACACTGACATCTAAATTCTTAAATGGAAGAATTTAATTCAGATGACCATTATATCTACTACTGTGGGCAAGAATCTCTTAGAAGAAATGGAGTAGCCCTTATAGCCAACAAAAATGTTTGAAATGCAGCACTTGGCTACTGTCTCAAAAACAACAGAATGATCTTGAACCCTTCCAAGGCAAATCATTCAATATCACAGTAATCCAAGTCTATGCCCCAAACAATGAGTCAAAGAAGCTAAAGTTGACCAAGTCTATGAAGACCTAAAAGACCTTTCAGAACAAACATCAAAAAAGATGTACATTTCATCATAGGGGATTGGAATGCAAAAGTAGGAAGTCAAGAGATACCTGGAATAACAGGCAAATTTGGTCTTGCGGTACAAAATGAAACTGGGAAAAGGCTAACAGAATTTTATGAAGAGCACACTGGTCATAATATCCACTTCTAACAAGAGATGACTCTACGCAAGAACATCACTAAATACCAAAACATCATCAATACCAAAATCAAACTGATTATATTCTTTAAAATTGAAGATGGAGAAGCTCTACAGTAAACAAAAAATAAGACCTAGAGTGGACTATGGCTCAGATCATGAGCTCTGTATTGCAAAATTCAAGCCAAAAATTGAAAAAAGTAGGAAAAACCAATAGGTCACTTGGTTATCAGTTCAGTTCAGTTCAGTCACTCAGTCATGTTTGACTCTGCAACCCCATGAACCGCAGCATGCCAGGCCTCCCAGTCCATCACCAACTCTCGGAGTCCACCCAAACCCATGTCCATTGAGTCAGTGATGCCATCCAACCATCTCATCCTCTCTTGTCCCCTTCTCCTCCTGCCCTCAATAATTCCCAGCATCAGGGTCTTTTCAAATGAGTCAGCTCCTCACATCGTGGCCAAAGTATTGGAATTTCAGCTTCAACATCAGTCCTTCCAATGAACACCCAGGACTCATCTCCTTTAGGATGGACTGGTTAGATCTCCTTGCAGTCCAAGGGACTCTTGAGAGTTTTCTACAACACCACAGTTCAAAAGCATCAATTCTTCTGTGCTCAGCTTTATTTATAGTCCAGCTCTTACATCCATACATGACCACTGGAAAAACCATAGCCTAACACCCAGGACTGATGCTGAAGCTGAAACTCCAATACTTTGGCCACCTCATGCGAAGAGTTGACTCATTAGAAAAGACCCTGATGCTGGGAGGGATTGGGGGCAGGAGGAGAAGGGGACGACAGAGGATGAGATGGCTGGATGGCATCACCGACTCGATGCACCTGAGTTTGAGTAAACTCCGGGAGTTGGTGATGGACAGGGAGGCCTGACGTGCTGCGATTAGTGGGGTCGCAGAGAGTTGGACATGACTGATCAGTCACTCAGTCAGACTGACTGACTGACTGACTAGATGGACTTTTGTTGACAAAGTAATGTCTCTGCTTTTTAATATGCTGTCTAGGTTGGTCATAACTTTCCTTCCAAGCAGTAAGCATCTTTTAATTTCATGGCTGCAATCACCATCTGCACTGATTTTGGAGCCCAGAAAAATAAAGTCAGTCACTCTTTCCACTGTTTCCCCATCTATTTGCCATGACCTAATTTAAATCCCTTATTATTATATAGTGGAGGTGACAAATAGATTAAAGGGATTATATCTGATAGACAGAGAGCCTGAAGAACTAGGGACAGAACTTTGTAACATTGTATAGGAAAAATGAAATGAAGTTTCTCAGTTGTGTGTGACACTTTGCGATCCCATGGACTATAGGGTACCAGGCTCCTCTGCCCGTGGAACTTTCCAGGAAAGAGTACTGAAGTGGGCTGCCATTTCCTTCTCCAGGGGATTTTTCTGACTTGGGATTTGAACCTAGGTCTCCTTCATTGCAGGCAGACACTTTACCCTCTGAGCCAGTGTTGACCAAAACCATCCCCCCAAAAAGAAATTCAAGAAGGCAAAATGTTTATCTGTGGAGGCTTTGCAAATAGCCAAGGAAAGAAGAGAAGCTAAAGGCAAAGGAGAAAAGGAAAAAATATCCAACTGAAAGCAGAGTTCCAGAGAATATGAAGGAGAGACGAGAAGGCCTTTTTACATGAACAGTGCAAAGACATAGAGGAAAATAATAGAATGGGAAAGACTATAAATCTTTTCAATAAAATTGGTGGTATCAATTTCATGCAAGGATGGGTGGCATAAAGGACAGAAAGTGTAAAGACCTGAGAATCAGAAGAGATTAAGAAGAGGTGGCAAGAATAAACAAATGGCATCAGTGACTTGATGGGCGTGAGTTTGCTTGCACAAGCTCCTGGAGTTGGTGTTGGACATGGAAGCCTGGCGTGCTGCAGCCCATGAGGTCACAAGGAGTTAGGCATGGCTGAGAGACAGAACTGAACTGAACCAGGATGGTGTGATCACTCACAGACATCCTAGAGTGTGAAGTCAAGAGGTCTTAGAAGTTACTACGAACAAAGCTAGCAGATGTGATGGAATTCCAGCTGAGCTATTTCAAGTCTTAAAGATGATGCTGTGGAAGTGCTGCACTCAATATGCCAGAAAATGTGGAAAACTCAGAAGTGGCCACAGGACTGGAAAATGTTAGTCTTCATCACAATCCCAAAGAAGAACAATGTCAAAGAATGTTTAAACTTCCATACATTTGCCCTCATTTCACATGCTAGCAAGGTTATGCTCAAAATCCTTCAAGCTGAGAACTTCCAGATGTGCCAGCTATACTTAGAAAAGGCAGAGGAACCAGAGATCAAACTGCCAACATCCTCTGGATTATAGAAAAAGCACAAGAATTCCAGAAAACCGTCTACTTCTGTTTCAATGATTACACTAAAACTTTTGACTGTGTGGATCACAACAAACTGTGGAAAATTCTTAAAGCGATAAGGATATCAGACCACCTTACCTGTCTCTTGAGAAACCTGTATGTGGGTCAAGAAACAGCAGTTAGAATTGGACATGGAACGACAGATTGGTTCAAAATTGAGAAAGTACCACAAGGCTGTATATTGTCATCCTGTTTATTTAACTTTAGCTTTTATGTGGAGTGTATCAAGCGAAATGCTGGGCTGGATGCATCACAAGCTGAAATCAAGATTGTTGGGAGAAATATCAGCAACTTCAAATTTGCAGATGATACCACTCTAATAGCAGAAAGTGAAGAGAAACTAAAGAGTCTTGATGAGCATGAAAGAGGGGAGTGGAAAAGCAGGCTGAAAACTCATCATTCATAAAACTAAGACCATGACATCCAATCCCATCACTTCATGGCAAATAGAAGGCAAAAAAGTGGAAGCAGTGACAAATCTTCTCTTAGGCTCCAAAATCACTGCCGACAGTACCTGCAGCCATGAAATTAAAAGACACTTGTTTCTTGGAAGGAAAGCTATGATATATTTAGACAGCACATCACTTTGCTGACAATGTCAGTATAATCAAAGCGATGGTTTTTTCAGTAGTCGTGTATGAATGTGAGATTGCATCCAAGTACTGCATTTCAGACTCTTTTTTGACTATGATGGCTACCCCGTTTCTTCTAAAGGATTCTTGCCCACCGTAGTAGATATAATGGTCATCTGAGTTAAATTCACCCATTCCAGTCCATTTTAGTTGACTGATTCCTAAAATGTCAATGTTCACTCTTGTCATCACCTGTTTGACCCTTTCCAATTTGCCTTGGATTCATGGACCTAACATTCCAGGTTCCTATGCAATATTGCTCTTTACAGAATCGAACTTTACTACCATCACCAGTTACATCCACAGCTGTGTGTTGTTTTTGCTTTGGCTCTGTCTCTTCATTGTTTCTGGAGTTATTTCTTCACTGATCTCCAGTAGCATATTGGGCACATATTGGCCTGGGGAGTTCATCTTTCAGTGTCCTTTCTGTTTGCCTTTTCATAATGTTCATGGGGTTCTCAAGGCAAGAATACTGAAGTGGTTTGTCATTCCCTTCTCCAGAGGACAACATTTTGTCAGACCTCTCCACCATGACCTGTCCATCTCGGGTGGCCCTACATGGCAAGGCTCATAGTTTCACTGAGTTAGACAAAGCTGTGGTCCATGTGATCAGTTTGATTAGTTTTCTGTGACTGTGGTTTTCATTCTGTTGGCCCTCTGATGGATAAAGATAAGAAGCTTATGGAAGCTTCCTGATGGGAAGTCTCCGAGGGCTCAAACAAACCTTGTGCACCCCAGAACCCAGAGACTCCACAGAGACTGAGCCAGAACTGTGTTTGAGTGTCTCAGTCACAGACATCGTGGAATGCAAAGTCAAATGGGCCTTCGGAAGCATCACTATGAACAAAGCTAGAGGAGGTGATTGAATTCCAGTTGAGCTGTTTCAAATCCTAAAATATGATGCTGTGAAAGTGTTGCACTCAATACACCAGCAAAGTTGAAAAACTCAGCAGTGGCCACAGAACTGAAAAAGAACAGTTTTCATTCCAATCCCAAAGAATGCCAATGCCAAAGAATGTTCTAACTACTGCACAATTGCACTCATCTCACAAACTAGCAAAGTAATGTTCAAAATTCTCCAAGCCAGGCTTCAATAGTACGTGAATTGTGAACTTCCAGATATTCAAGCTGGATTTAGAAAAGGTAGAGGAACCAGAGATCAAATTGCCAACATTTGCTGGATAATCAAAAAAGCAGGAGAGTTTCAGAAATATATCTACTTCTGCTTAATTGACTACGCCAACGCCTTTGACTGTGTGGATTACAACAAACTATGGAAAATTTTTAAAGTGATGGGAATACCAGATCACCTTACCTGCCTCCTGAGAAAACTGTATGCAGGTCAAGAAGCAACAGTTAAATTGGGAAAGGAGTATGTCAAAGCTGTTTATTGTCACCCTGCTCATTTAACTTCTATGCAGAGTACATCATGTGAAATGCCAGATTGGATGAAGCACAAGTGAGAATCAAGATTTCAGGGAGAAATATCAATAACCTCAGATATGCCGATGACACCACTCTTATGGAAGAAAGTGAAGAAGAATTAAAGAGCCTCTTGATGAGAGTGAAAAAGCTGGCTTAAAACTCAACATTCAGAAAACTAAGATCATGGCATCTGGTTCCATCACGTCATGACAATTAGATGGGGAAATAATGGAAACAGTGAGAGACTTTATTTGGGGGAGGGTGCTCCAAGATCACTGCAGATGATGACAGCAGCCATGGAATCAAAACACGCTTGCTCCTTGGAAGAAAAGCTATGACCAACCTAGACAGTATATTAAAAAGCAGAGACATTACTTCGTCAGCAAAGGTCCATCTAGTCAAAGCTATGGTTTTTCCAGTAGTCATGTATGGATGTGAGAGTTGCACTATAAAGAAAACTGAGCACCAAAGAATTGATGCTTTTGAACTGTGGTGTTGGAGAAGACTCTTAAAGTCCCTCCTCCATCCTGGAGGAAATCAGTCCTGAATACTCATTGGAAAGACTGATGCTGAAGGTGAAACTCCAATTCTTTGGCTACCTGCTATGAAGAAATGACTCATTGGGAAAAAAAACCCTGATGCTGGGAAAGATTGAAGGAAGGAGGAGAAGGGGACATCAGAGGATTAGAGGATTGGATGGCATCACCGACTCAAAGGACATGAGTTTGAGTAAGCTCTGGGAGTTGGTGTGGACAAGGAAGCCTGGCATGCTACAGTCCATGTGGTCACAAAGAGTCAGACAAGACTGAGCAACTGATCTGGATAGAACAAATGTGAGAGTTGGACCATAAAGAAGGTTAAGCATGGAAGAACTGATGCTTTCAAATTATGGTGCTGGAGAAGACTCATGAGAGTCCCTTAGACTGCAAGGAGATCCAACCAGTCAATCCTAAAGGAACTTGGTTCTGAATATTCTGGAATGACTTATGCTGAAGCTGAAACTCCAATACTTTGACCACCCAATGCAAAGAGCTGACTCCTTGGAAAAGACCCTAATGTTGGGAAAGATTGAAGACAAAAGGAGAAAGGGGCATCAGAGGATAAGATGGTTAGATATCATCACTGATTCAGTGAATTTGAGTTTGAGCAAACACTGGGAGAGGAGTCTGTCAAGCTGCAGTCCGTGGGGTTGCAAAGAATCAGACAGACTTAGTGCCTGAACTACATCAACAACAATATAGGATGAGATTTTCAAACAGTTGCAATAATTTGTTCCTCAAACCACCACCTGCCCTCTTCTCAGATGTAATGTTAAATCAAACTCATTTGACAAAATGAGTTAAACTCCTTTAACTCTAGCGAGAACAACATACAGTAAAGAGAGTATCTATCTACCTATTTATATATCATCATAGGATTAATGTTAGAATATTTCTACCCTGCAGTGTTCTCCCCTCTTCTTAGCCTTCCCAGTTCCACCCTATCTCCATCTCCCCTTTGGGATCTTCTTTCCCTCTTCCTTGCTTAGAACTTCCCATATGTATAGTCATGCATTCTAACCCATTCATGCCCCTTGGAGTTAAGAACCTGAAAGTTATTAGTACATTCAGTGGACTTTTTAGAGTAAATTCTGCATTGTGAGGATACTGAAAGGAGATTTCTGATGGTAGAGTTTCCTGAAAAATTCAAGTTGAATAAGGGAGATGTCAGAGGCCTAGAATAGGGTTTTCAGACATCTTTTGACATCATATGTGTTGCTTTGTTCCAAGCTGAGTTTGTCCTATGTGAGTGGGGGAGACAGATTCAAGTGATTCATACTCTACAGCTTATGGTAACACTGGATCCAGTGACATATATGAAGCTTTCTGTTTTTCAGTTTTTCCTAATAAAAACTTCCATTTTCTTTTAGGAAAATGTTTATATATGTATAATCACTGTTCTGTGTTTGTAGGGAATTGGTTTCAGGATCCCTACAGATGCCAAAATCCACAGATGATTGTTCCTTATATAAAATGGTGTAGTATTTGCATATAACTTGAGAACATCTTCCTCCTGTACTTTAAATCATCTCTACATTACTTATAATACTGAATACAATGTAAATGTTATATAAGTAGTTATAAACACAACAACAATGCTATGTAAATAGTTACCTGTGCAGAGAAAATTTAAGTTTTGTTTTATGGAAATTTCTGTGAATTTTTTTCAAAATTATTTTCAATCTGAGGCTGGTTGAATCTGTGAATGTGGAATCACAGATATGGAGGGGCAATTGCATATATAATATTTTTGTATAAAATATCTCATATGCCTAGCACCCTTTTTTCTCATTACTACATTAGTCCTAGGATTTATTTTGCTATGAAATGGTTGAGTAAATGTGCTTTCTGTAGACCTTTTAATTTCCTAAATCTTTCTTCACAGCAACTGTTACCTGTGATACTCTTCACATCTATTTAAGATAAATTTGGAAAATGTTACCAAACCTTTGGAAATAAATGTACTAAGCCCAGAGAAGCTTAAAAACCACATAGAATTTTGGGCTGGAAGTAGAGAAGAAAGCTGACCTCCAGAACCAGATGTCTTTTCATGTCACCATATTATCTCTTGTCTTGAGAGGTTGCTGTGTACACTGTTGAAATAACTGCCTAATAACTTTTTAAAATAAAGAGAAATTAAATTTTCTCCTGTGAGTTTTGTTCTTCAGTCATATGTTTTATCCCAGGATAGCAAATTGTTTACAAGCAATTACAGTAATTATGCATAAATACACCCCAGCGAGGCAAATATTATTATCCACCTTTTAACAGATGGGAAAACAGAAGTGGAGAAAACAGGAATGACCTGTACAAGGCCAAAGAGGGTGTCTGCCAGACACAGGAAGGGCCTGAAACCTCAGGCATCCCACGTTTGTCCTCCAACTTCTGGATGATCCACACTCTTTTAAAAAAAGCTTGACTTGTTAAAAAATGGAAAAGAGAGGATGAAGGTGGTTGATGACAGGGCTGGGGAGAGAGCTACTAGAAGTAACAGCACAAAAGAGAGACGGTTTGAGAGATGCAAAGTGACATAGCCTGATTCCTCAGAGGCATTTGGGGCAAGGTCCAGGCTCACCCTGCGGCAGCCCAGGGTTAGCAGAAAAGGTCATAAATGAAATGTGAGTTTCTCCTCTTGGAAATACATGGTCAAGCTTTTTCCAGTTCTGCATCTTTAGAATGAGCCTGTGCACCTAAAATGAAGATTACTGGCATCACAGAATGAGATGACATGCTTGTGATGAAGACACAGCTGCCCTTTCTGAAGGGCTTTGGGATTTGTGGGTCAAACGTACGGTTGCATTAATATTAGGAAAATTGCATCCAGGGAAAAATGCTGAAAGACAAGGAGGCTAACTTCTCATGCTGTGTCTTTCTGCCCATTATCACATTTGATAAACAGTTTGAATTCAAGCAGAAAGTGTGTGGCCAGAGTAAGACAGAAATGAAACAATGGCATTAAGAGTTAACAAAAACAAATCTGAAATGAAAAGTCGACAAGTGAGGTTCATGCCACCTTCCAGAAATCAACAGCGAAGCCCAGACAAATAATTGCTTGATTTTTCTGTTGAAACATTTGGGAGATTTTTTAAATACTATTTGTCATTACTTACCAAGGTAAGATGGATAAAGCATACAGTGAAACAGAGGCGGGGATTTGAAAGTCTCTCAGATAGCTCTATAAAGTTTTAGGTATAGGATAGAAAACTATCCACACATCCATTTCTACAGACAAATAAATAGTTATTTATTTCAGATGCCATCTCTACAAAAACTTAAATAGCCACCATATACTGACCACAGGGAGAGAGGATAGAGAGGGCGTGCATGGCACTTCATAGTCAAAGTAAGTGGACTGCACCTGTCACAGGGAACCAGCTGAAAGCAGGATGTGTATGTGTCATCTCCAATTTTCTCAGAAGCCAGAAGATATTCAGAAGGATATGTACTCTTCAAGACTCCTTTATATAAATATGTTTTGGCCAATATTGGAACTGTCACTACCTGTAATTAGGTGACTTCAGTTAGTTCCAACAGATTCTTGAAATTTATTCAGGGGGAAAAAACTCAAATGTCAGCCGAAGTGCACAATTCCAAGTCTTTGGCATTGTGACACTCAGAACACACAACAATTATTTTTGTTTTAGTAGTAGTGGCAGCAATCTTTCTTCTTTGACTCCCACTATGCTTTAGAGAATAAGAAAAAGAATGATGTTTGGCAAATAAGAAAAATAATGATGAGAAAAATAATATAATGAGGCTGTGTAGTCTATCACCAATTAAATAAAAATTCCCACTTAGTAATGAATCTTTACATGTTGAATAGAAATAATGTCAAAGATCAAAATAGGAGTAAATAGGACAATACAAGATGATTATAACAACAGAAGTTGGCTATTGATTCTTTCACTTATATTATTGTTTTTTACTTGTAATTATGACTTTTTAAATGTAGCACTGCAAATTCCAGTAAAACAAATATACCAACCTAAATGAAGGAGTGAATGAAAGAATAAATGAATGAATCACAGGTAGTTTTATCTTTGCTCTATTCACACCAGCTAGGAAATTTAGGAAATTTGTGTTTGGAACCTGATCCCTGTCTCAGCCACCTCCCCACCCCCCAACAACACGCAATACATCAGCTGACATGTGGTAGTGAACAAGCTGAGAAATCTTGTTATACCACATGGCATCTGGCAGGAAACCTTAGGATGCCAAAATGGTCCTTCAGGCTGTTATCACTCAGGAATCTGGGTTTGATTTCCACCTTGTATCCTACCTGCTAAATCACTTACAGATGAGAGGGTTCATCTGTCATCCAAATGCTGGACACTGGTATGGACAGGATGGTTCTCTCACCTTTGAATACAAGTGGTTGATGAGTAACTTGGTTGCCACCTTCCAACTCACTGGAGAAGAACAGGCCCCTCTGGAAGCAATTACCAACCTTGGTGGTCAAAAGGTGAGCTATAGCTCCTGTTCCCAGGCCTGTATCTCAACAATATGACCAAGCATCTCTGTTCTGTAAAGTTGGTCACCCACTGCATGTCTAAAATAGAATAGCACAATAAAGGGAACATGTAATGACCTCCCCAGTTGATGAATCCCCAAACTGTCAATATGACATCTGAGCAAAATCATGTCTGTACTCTATAGATTCTCCCAAGTCCAGATTTCAGATCATGGGTCTGAATCAGCTTTACTGTGTCTCAGACCTCTCTTGTACTTCCCTGCTTTCCTAAACACTTTATAATCATTAGTATCAGAGAGTATTTTCTGGCCAACCAATGAAAGAAAACTCCTGTAGCAAGTTGTGACAACTATTTCTTCCAGTCTCCCACCTTGACATCCAGAGGATTGATGTGGTTTAGGACAGGTGCCACTGGCTACATAGTTATGAAGCTTTAATTGATTTATTTCCAAGCCAGCTGCCACATCTCACATTGCTGGTCAATATTTTAAATTTCTTTCATACTCCTCCTGCCTAAATAACAGTGATAGATACATAAGTAAATCAAAATTAAATTTTAATTAGAAAAGCAATAAGGATAGATTAATTGATTGGTTGATCTATTTATTTATCTATGTATTTGCTAATGAATACAAAAAAAAAGAGACTTTTTTTTATTGTTTCTTTGTCTTACTGCCTATTATCTCTTCATCTTCAAAATATGAGCCTCAAATGCATTTGAGATGCTAGTTTCTTTTATGGTTTTTAGCAGTTCTCCCATGTATATCTATTCCTTTTCTCCAAAACTTATGTCAGAGAAAAATCAAGATGATCTTCAGTAATTAGTTGATCAATTTGAGAATGATTTGAGAATATACCATCTTTTACCATGTAGTTATAGTTCTCCTCAGGATATATAATATTAATCACAAGTCCTAATAGCCTAGATGGATGGACTTGTACCTAAGTGGATTTACAACTAAAGCATTGTGACCATGTTCCTCAATTGGGTAAACAAGCCCCAAATCTCCATCACAGTGAGTGGCAGTCTTAATAAAATGCCAACCTGACACTGACCCTCTTCCCTACTGCTACCGTGGATTTTCTGCTCAGTAGGTCACCCTGGCCCCTCAGGATTTGACTCCTGCTTACCACTCAAGTCTTATGGTTCAAGGTTCCCTGACACCTACTCTGTGTAGCAGGAACACCAAGCTGCATGGAATCCACTGATCTTCCAACACCCCTAAACACTCAACAATACCACTCATCACACCTCTGCTCACATCTACATCTCTGCCATGCTGAACCCTTTTTTCAAACTGGTATGCTCTGAATTTGTTCCAGATAAGCAGTAATAATCCACAGTTTATTTTCTGATTTATGATTTCTTACAAGACAGAAGTGATACTTAATGCTATGAGATGTTTATTAAGACATAGCAGAGCCTGAGTTTTGTATAAAGATGAAGTGTCTATATCACATGAATTTGTGACTCAAGAAGTAAACTTACCTCCCTGTAAAAGTTTTCCTAAGTGTAAAACTCTAAACAAATTTTCTCAGATCACAGCTGGCAGAAACAGTTGTTTAAAAGTTAAAAAAAAAAAAAAAAACTTAGATGGGAGAACATTAAACAATTATTTATTCTGTATCACAGTGCCCAGTTATAATGTGTACGCTCAAAAATCTTACAGTCAAGCTAATGAAATCTCCATTAATTATCACATTATTAAATGGTGGCTGGAAGAAATGCATAAGAATTTGAATATTGTAATTTTGTAGAATGGGAGAATGATACCTTCACACATTCAGAAGCATTTCCTGGTAACCTTTTTGAGCAAAGCTGCAACTGAAGGACATAAGTTTCAGATTTAATTAGTCTAACTAAACAGAGGGCTTGTGTGGGAAAATGGTGATGGTAAGTTTGGAAAGGAGAGATAGGATTGCTTCTGTTTATTTCATGCACAGTCTCCACATATTTTTATATTATACAGCAGTACATTCAAGATGATTTGTGATTCTACTTTTATCCATCTTTGAACTTAAAAATCACTTTCCCACATGAAGGTGATTGTTTAGGCTGGACAGAATGCATGTTCATTGCTAATGACTCATTTATCTGACTGTCCGTAATGGTGAAGTCACTATGACTAAGCAATGCAAAGGTCTTCTTCATCAAGCCATAACAAGTCAAAGAGGAAAGGCCAGTGACCTCCAAAGTTCACATTTCCCCCCCTCCACTTAAAGGTTAACTTACATTACAATGAGTTTCTCAAAATTAATTCACCTTCAAAATGCATACTGCCATGAGCACATATTTCAAGTTCACTTCTTTCCCTGTTGGCTGCCTTATTGCATCTCTCAGCTTTCCAAATTTCCAGGATAAGATGAAACAAACATACATCAGAAAAACATAAACTCACCTGTATCTACTTGGAGGAAAGCCCTTCTTCCCCCTTATAGGCACCACCCCTTATAGGCACCACCAAAAATCCAAGTGGTGGATTTTTGTCTACTGGCTGTGAAAACTGAAATTAGAATCAGAAGCCCTCTGGGATTTCCCCAGTGGTCTAGTGGTTAAGTATCCACCCTGCAATGCAAGAGACACTGGTTCAATCCCTGATCCAGGAAGAACCCACATGCCTTGGAGGAATTAAGCCCATGTGCCACAACTACAGAGTCTGCTCTAAAACCTGTGGCTACAACTACTGAAAGTGCACCCTGCAGCTACTGAAGCCTGCACACACAGAGTCTGTGCTCCACAACAAGAGAGACCATCGCAATGCGATGCCTGAGTACCACAGTGGAGAACAGCCCCCACTCACTGCAACTGAAGAAAGCCCTCATGCAGCAACTGGAGAAGGAGGTGGCAGCCCACTCCAGCATTCTTGTCTGGAGAATTCCATGGACAGAGGAGCCTGGTGGGCTGCCGTCCATGGGGTCGTGCAGAGTCAGACACAACTGAAGTCACTTAGCATGCATGCATGCATTGGAGAAGGAATCGGCAACCCAGTCCAGTATTCTTGCCTGGAGAATCCCATAGACAGAGGAGCCTGGTGGGCTGCCGTCCATGGGGTTGCACAGAGTCAGACACGACTGAAGCGACTTAGCAGCAGCAGCAGCATGCAGCAGGAAAGACCCACCGCAGCATAGATAAATAAATCTTAAAAAAAAAGAACCAGAATCTCTCTATCATCTAAATATAATCAAAATCTAAGTAAATGATACACAATTTTTTCTGCAAATATTGACATCTAATCATCACTGGCCATATCAAAAATATAGACTAAAAACAATAAGTGAATGTTAGTATCCATAGAACCTAGGGGGATTGTGTTCATGATTTAAATTATGGATTAAATTAATAACTTTGTATTTTATGATTAGACTAAGGACACTAGCATCTGTAAGGCTATACACTATTACTTAGTATCTACAATGTTCAAGTTCCATAAAAATATCTTAGCTTTTAATTTTGCTCTTTTTTTACCCTGACAGCCTTTGAAAATATTATATCGTATTTCAAGACATTGCACTTAAAACTTCTTAAAGTTCATAACAGTTGGGCACAGGGATGTGACTCTTGAAATATTCTTTCCATTACCCCATTTTCCAGAACTACTTCACATCTCTACTCCTTAAGATTCCTTTTCAGTACACACTAAAAGGACGTTCTTGAAGTTGTCCAGAGCTATTTCTAATTTGTCTGATCTTCATCAGTCAGTTTAAAGGAGCATAAAATGTCATCTGCCTCATCCGTCACTGTGTGTGTGTGTTAATGTATTTATCTGATTCACTTCCCCTGACTCGTCTAAGCTACATGCAGTCTGAATCTTTCCCATCTCCTAATTTATTTCAGTCACTCTTCAAGTGTGCTGGAGCTGATTTCTCAGGTAGACTCGTCTGAAAAGATGCCATGCGCTAACAATTCTATAAGCAATTATCATCTTAATAGCCTTCAAGCCCTGCTTTGTGTATTCACTGTTGGTCTGGTGCCAGACAGAGGTCCCTTTCACCATAAGCCCTGACTTAGTACTTTCAGGTGCCTTCTCCATGGGGAAATGATTATTTGACTCCTTTGGGTTGCCTGGAGATGGTTAAAGATGCTGTATGAGGCTGGTATGGACATTCATAATGACATCTGATGGTCATATGGCCACCATTGCTATTATTGAAAAATTTAGCTCAACCTCCTATTGCAGCTGACATGGTAGAATAGTGTGGTCAAGGCTATTTTGTTCTTAGAGCTGTGAGACTTTTCTTCTTTGTCACCACCACCATCACTATAATGATTGCTTCAGAATCTAACATCATCATGATTACTTCTGAATCTAAATGCTGATTACGTTAGGTCTTATGCATATTAAGAGGTAGAGTGATATAATAAGATAAATGTTAACATAGGTAGCAGGTGCTGTTTTCAGGTGAAGAATATAGGTAGTAAGTGCCACAGGATTCCAGAACAGGAAGGGGATAATCAGAAGAGACACCAAGATTATGAGGAAGCTGGTGGAACGTGAATTAAGGCACATGTATCCGGGCAATGATGTGACCATCACTCTGTGTTGGAAATAATCAGGCAAATCGCTGATGTGAAGTGCTTATAGAGAAGGACATTGAAAGTTAACACTGTATAAGTGAAAATTCAGGTCAGGAAGACTTTAAATTGAGCAGTACTAACTTTGATTTCAGTCTAGAAAAAATTAAGGAACACAGACATTCAAAACAGGCCCCTCATCCTGGCACTAATAACTTCTTGATATGAAAGATTTCTAGCAGGTGCTTCATCCCGTCTTTCATTCATCCACTCAGCAAAGGGATCTTGCATGCTTAATATGTGCCAGGAACTTTAGGTGTCAGGCATACAGCAGGAAACAGGACAGAAAACATCTTTCTCATTATGGAATGCATTAACTTGCGAGGGCAACCATAGGAAAATAACATAGACTAATGGCCTGCATACATGTGTGCTCAGCCATATCCAACTCTTTGCGACCCCATGGTCTATAGACCTCCAGGTTCCTCTGTCCATGGAACTTTCCAGGCAAGAATATTGGAATGGTTGCCATTTTCTCCTCCAGGGTATCTTCCCAGCCCAGGGGATCGAAGCCACATCTCTTGTGTCCCCTGCATTGGCAGGAGGATTCTTAACTACTAGACCCATCTGGGAAGCCCTAGTCTAATGGCTTAAAGAACAGAAATTCATTCTTCACAGTTTCAGAATCTAGGAAGTCCAAGATCAGGGTATTGGTAGAAATAATTTCCTCTTAGGTTTCCCTCTTTTTCTTAAGATGCCCACCCTCTCGCTGCCTCATCCCTCAACTGTACACATGCCCCGAGTGTCTCTTACTCTTCTGGTACGGACTTCATCATATTGGAGCAGGACCCTAACTTAATGCCCTCATTTTAACTTTATTGCCTCTTTAAAGACCTAATGTCCAAATGTCATTATAGTCTGAGGTACTAGGGGTTGGGAGCTCAGCATATGAATGTAGGGGAGATATATCACAGAATGATATTCTCGTGGTGGGAACAGCCTCCTAAAAGCTTCCTGGAGGAACTCTCCAGAGTTTTTCAATCACACCCCACATGTCTGGTTCCAGCAGTGCACACAGCTGACACTCAGACTGAACCCATGTTTCCCACACACCCTTACCCTTTGCAACCCTTGCAAGCACTATCTGAGCAAAGTAGGAGGACGACTGAGTGCCCACCTCTTCCATAATGTGCCTGTTATAACTTTTTTTCTCTCAAGGATTCTCTTGATATCCACTGTAACCTGATTTCTCTTGAGACATCTGGAGACAAAGGACTAACACAGTGTGATTTGGTCTTGGCTCCATATACCTACAGGATGGCCCTAATCACCAGGTTCAGAGAAGAATACAATGAGGAAAATGCTTTGAAAATAAATACATTATGTGTAACCTGAATTTCTTAGTCTCCACAGTCTGTGGATAAAATGAGGTCACATTAATATTAATAATACAAATTTTCTGGCCTGCAGCCACACCTGAAGAGCTACAGATTCTCATTCTTCATTCCCCTGGCCACACCCCGAGGTCTGTGATCATCTCAGTTATTTCTCAGAGGCCCCAGGGTGAACCTCAGCTCTTGTTTGTTCAGAAATGAATGCACACTGCCCTTTCTCTCTCAGCTCTTTGAAGGGGTCCACTGACCAGGACATTGGGAACAGCACTTCTCCACCACCACAGCTGACGCTGTCTTCAGAGACTGCTGACTCCCTGCCACACTACCTCACTTCTCCCCAGGTTCTCCTGAATGTGACCCTGTCATCTCCTGAAACATGGAAAGACTGTTCCTCTCTGCAACTCAGCTTGCTCACCCTAACCTCGCAAAAGTGTTAGTCATTCAGTCGTGTCCAACTCTTTGCAACCCCATGGATTGTAGCTGGTCAGACTCTTCTGTCCATGGGATTCTCCAGGCAAGAATATTGGAGTGGGTTGCCATTCCCTTCTCTAGAGGATCTTCCTGACCCAGGGAGTGAACCTGGGTCTCCTGCACTGCAGGCTGATTGCTTACCATCTGAGTCACAAAGGAATGAGGTAGCAAAGTGGGTGCCCTAGTTTCAAGCATCTTTTGCTAAAGTGTCCCCAGTAGACAGCAGGGTGCCCCCATTCCAGCTTCCTCCTCAGTCCCCAAAACACACGCCCTCAAGAACACCAATGCATGGAAACAGATGGCTACACTGAGAGCTAGGAATAGGGGAACAGGCATAACTTGCCCCTACACATCCAAATTTCACTTCAGCCCGCCAAATCTTAACCACGCTACCATACACAAGAAAACAAATTTTCACCTTTTGTGTAGATGTGACAATTTTCATACCATGTTGTAATATTTAGACATCGGTTAGTTTCTGCCAAATATATTCTGTCAGGATAAAGAAAATCTATTCTAATATATATTAGAAATAGAAACAAAAAATCTATCTACTGTCTATTCTAAAATCTATTCTAATTTATCTAATCTAATTTATTCTAAATTTTGTATAGACAACATGAACTTAAGCTATCTCAATCATGAAATATTGTTTACTTATTTATTAGTTACCTTACACTGCTGTGTTAGTTTCTGCCGTAGGGCAAAGTGACTCAGCTGTACGTGTACACACATCCCCTCTATATTGGATTTCCTCCCCACTTAGGTCCCTGTTGAGCACCAAGTAGATTTCCCTGTGCAATACAGTAGGTTCTCATGAGTTATCTATTTTACACACGATATTGTGTATATGTCCATCCCAATCTCCCAATGCATCCCAATGCCTCTTTCTGCAAATGACACAATTTCCTTTTATGGCTGAGTAATATTGCACATTTTCTTTATTCATTCCTCTGCTGATGGACATTTAGGCTGTCTCCATGTCCTAGCTGCTGTAAATAGTCCTGCAGTGAGCATTGAAGTGTATGTATTTTGAATTATGGTTTTCTCTGGGTATATGCCCAGTAGTGAATTTCTGTGTCATATAGTAGCTCTATTTTTAGCTTTTTAAGAACCCTCCATACTGTTATCCATAGTGATTGTATCAATTTACTTTCCCACCAACAATGTGGGAGGGTTCCCTTTTCTCCACACCATCTACAGCATTTATTATGTGTAGCTTTTTTATGATGGCTATTCTAACCAGTGTAAGGTGATAACTCATTATAGTTTTGATTTGCATTTCTCTAATAAATTCATGACCCAGATAATCACAATGGTGTGGTCACTGACCTAGAGCCAGACATCCTGGAATGTGAAGTCAAGTGGGCCTTAGAAAGCATCACTACGAACAAAACTAGTGGATGTGATGGAACTCCAGTTAAGCTATTTCAAATCCTGAAAGATGATGCTGTGAAAGTGCTGCACTCAATATGCCAGCAAATTTGGAAAACTCAGCAGTGGCCACAGGACTGGAAAAGGTCCGTTTTCATTCCAATCCCTAAGAAAAGCAATCCCAAAGAATGCTCAAACTACCGCACAATTGCACTCATCTCACACTAGTAAAGTAATGCTTAAAATTCTCCAAGACAGGCTTCAGCAATACGTGAACTGAGAACTTCCAGATGTTCAAGCTGGTTTTAGAAAAGGCAGAGGAACCAGAGATCAAATTGCCAATATCCTCTGGATCATTGAAAAAGCAAGAGAGTTCCAGAAAAACATCTATTTCTGCTTTATTGACTACATGAAAGCCTTTGACTGTGTGGATCACAACAAACTGTGGAAAATTCTGAAAGAGATGGGAACACCAGACCCACCTGACCTGCCTCTTGAGAAACCTGTATGCAGATCAGTAAGCAACAGTTAGAACTGGACATGG